>NW_015387532.1:9374-11996 GCF_001527695.2 Protobothrops mucrosquamatus | reverse complement strand
TTTTGAACGATTTTAACCACAATAAATCTGGTATGAATTAATAGAGTTTCTGGTAGTATCCTGGACTTCATGCATGATTGATTTTGTATTGAAAAGAGAGAAAGGTACTTCCTGCCTTCCCTTTTGTTTATTTAAATTTTCAAGAGATGATTGGTTAGCCATGGGCAAAAACAAGGGAATCATAACTAGGGGTAACTGTCCTGATTTCTTGCATTTGCTTATAGGTGACTTTTGATGCAATTTCTATGTTTTGCTCTTAGAGAAAAAAATGCTACCTCCAATAAAACAATATTTAAATAAAATATTGACAGATATCCCCCAAAATCATATATCAAACTCTTACATAGCTTTTTCCAAAGGCTGAATTAATATATTAGCAGCTATGGCAATGACAGAAATGGTTTCAGGCTGTTTTAAGACACTAAATATTTTCTATATGATTACATGTATTGCAGCAGGCAAAGTATGATGAAAAGGAGTAAAAAAAAAATCTTGGCAGTTCACATGTTTGGAACTGCCTTAAGAATATTTTTTTTCTTCAAGCCTAGACAATTCAGTAGGAAGAAATGGGGCATATATGCATTGTTATCTCTAGGTTGTGGCAGTGGTCCTAACAGAATGAATATTTTATTCTCACACTTTTAAAGAATAGGCAAGCCAGAGACAACACACAGAATATGACCTTTTGCGCATTGGACTCCAAATTCATCTAGATTATTTTAATAACTAAATTGTCACTGATTAATAGAGGCTCAGCTTTTAAGTTCCTTGCTGAGATTTGGAAGTAGCATGGTATCACAGCTTCCAAGTGTCTCCATCAGCATGAAAGTAGGATGAGCTCTTACCTTCTGCCAAACTCGTATCTTGGGGAATACTAGAATTTTCTCACTATGAATGTCTGAGTCCTTACATTGTTCACTGCAACTTTAAGAACAAATTTCTGCCCTTCTTTTGATCTTGGGGATATGGACACTGGTATCCCAATTTTGTCTTTTTTTCATTTGACATAGGTGAATATGTCACTTTTTGGAATATATTTCATTTGGACACTTAAAAATGAAACAGGCAAAAGGCTCAACGCTAAAAGGATATCCTGAGCATGGGAAGATTTTGGAAGAGAGATTTGCATCTTTACATTTTTAGATCTCAGATGAACAGGCCAAATGCTTACATAGAGTTTGCAGCTATTCTGAATCAGTTTCATAGATATGGTGGGAACAAATACACTGAAATTCTATCTTAGTAACTAGATGGATTTGTACTCTCCCTAACACATGGTGGCCTGGGTTTTTTTTTCCATCCCAGAACTGTACTTTGGATGGCATGCTGGGAGGAGGCATTTCAAAAAGTAGGTTAAGCCAAGACAAAGAAGTGAATGCATCCAGAAATAAAATCTGATTTAATGGAAAATTGCATTAACTTAAAAATGCAATCCATATGATTGCTCTTGATGAATTTAAGGTAACATACTAAAAATTACAGTTTTTGAAGAGGCTGAATCTAAGGTTGTATATGTTCTTTATAGCACTGGATTTTAGTTTAAATCCCTTTGTCCCATAAGATCCAGTTCTCATCCTGCATCTTGTTTTACTGATCTGGTGTTATTCTATATTTGAATGACTTCTATCTTTCCTTTTAGTAGCTTAGTTGATAGCCTGGTCATAATTGTTCATGTTCTAGTGATTTAACCTTGGCAGTTCATTGGAAATGTGGCTGCCTTTTCTATTGTTTAAAAATTGCAATTGACTTAGATTAGTATGGAAAGATTATAAATGGGTTGGTATATAGTGTTTTGACCACTTCATATCTGTGCTTTGTCAACTCCCTGTTCATTTCTACGTCAAATTAAAAAGGTTGATTTTAACTCTTGAATAATCCCATCAAAAAAAGGAGAGCAGGTAACTCATTTTTAGAAGTGGAATTCCAAAGAATTTTTTTTTAATGAGATGGCTAGCCTGTTATTGTCTTTATACATTTTTAATGTGTCGTAAACCCCTTTTTATTCAACCCAGCATTTTAAGCAAAGAATTATTTGAATTTCACATTTTAAATTTACCTGAATTATAATTTTATCTTCCTTTACGTGTTTTAATGTTGTGTTTATATTATTGAGCCACTAAGACGACTTGTGGTGTCAGACTCTCTACATAAAATAAGGAAATGCATTCCCAGAATTTGGGAAAAAGCGAGGACCGAGACTTACATTGCACGGACATTCATCTTGGAAACATTCCTTAAGATCAGATATTCAGGGAGGGACTCAAGTCTTCATCAGCTAGCCAGAGTTTGCGGATTTAGGACTGTTAAAGTAGTGATATTTAGACATTCATTGTTTTTATATTCACAAATTTTGACATGATATGCAGCAGGATATGGCCAGTGTTCTATATTTATATTTTTATATGTACAGATAAATGTGTGTCATATCTATGTTGCATCATGTATATTTGAATATGTAAATGGGGAAACACAAGTGTCTTTGTGTCTGCAAATATTTTGGCATAGATCGTATGGTACACTACCTTCTCTTTCCTTCCCCTCTCTCTCTAAAGAAACCTGAATACAATCTTAATCAGGTTCTGGTTGTTATCTGAGCACAGTGTGTCAAGACAACTAAAGAGA
>NW_015387532.1:5231-9056 GCF_001527695.2 Protobothrops mucrosquamatus | reverse complement strand
ATATCTATGTTGCATCATGTATATTTGAATATGTAAATGGGGAAACACAAGTGTCTTTGTGTCTGCAAATATTTTGGCATAGATCGTATGGTACACTACCTTCTCTTTCCTTCCCCTCTCTCTCTAAAGAAACCTGAATACAATCTTAATCAGGTTCTGGTTGTTATCTGAGCACAGTGTGTCAAGACAACTAAAGAGATCAGATATTCATTCCTTTGTGGGTTCATCAATGAAACATAGACAGTGGGAGCTGTCTCTGTGAGAATGTCTTTCAGCTTCTTACACCTGACATCAATCCCTATGTAACCTTTTATTTATATTTCTTTTAAGGGACTAAAATCTGTCTGAAAGACACCAGATTGACATTCTTGAACACTGATGCCTTTTATCAAAGAGAATTTAAAAAAAGATAGAGCTCTGCTGGTTTGAATGCAGCCTTTATCAACATTGTGTCCTTAACCGTATATTGAAGTGGAGAGGTGAAAGTTCATTCTCTCTGTCACTTCATTCTTCTGTTAAGAATTGTGTCAGCAAGGATGGTAAGAGCAGGATGCAATCTTGTCGTAGAATGTTCTTCTGCAGGAGGTATCCTTGATTCTGAACACCTGAAGTGGTCTGGAAATGGGGAAAAAATGCATTGTGTAGCTCCAATTCTTTTTTTGAGTGTGTGTCTCTGTGTGTTCTGTTTTATTTATAAATAGCACTCACTTTCTATAGCAAGAGAAAATCAAAAATAGTTTTATTTGTAGGCTGAAGTAGTGGCTATAGAGTTATAAAGATGATCTATGTGCCAAAGACTTTTAAAAGATTAACCATTTTCTCTTAACATATTTCATTAATTAACCAAGAAATTGAGAACTAGTAGTCCAGGTCATTCACAGTGTGATGTTAGTGGGTGTTAAAATTAATGTTCAGAATGTACAATCAAGTCAAATGCTAATGCAAAAATAGCAAAACTATTCAAATTCTTATTTTACTGGAGCCTCATGTATTTCAAATATAATGTGGCTCTGGAAGCTGTTGTGAACAGTCTGTTGGATCCTGAAGGTAAATTTTAAATTTTAAATTTTCTTTAAAAAATGAGAAATATACCAGCTTCCCAGATCAAAACAACCAGAAAATCAGCATGGGGTGGGAATTCTGTCTGAGTGTGTGTGTATATGTATTGTTCTATCTTGAAAAGCTATGGGGGGATATTGTCCTACACTAACTGTGGTTAAATGTGGTTTTCTGTTGTTTTCTAGGGTTTTTAAAAAACAACAACAGAATAATTTGGGGGTATAGCACATGTAACGTGTGCTTTTCTATTTGAGTGAATCTGAAAGTTTTGGTACTAATATGTTGGTATTCAAATGGACATTTGAAAGATTGCATTAAGTGTAATTTAGATTTTAGTCTATCTATAGATCAGGGCTTTTCAACTAGTGGTACGGGTACCACCTGTGGTACATTGGCACCTGGCAGATGGTACGCGACCATTCTAGAAAAGTGGTAGTGGGGGAGGGGAATGAGCTGAATCAGTGGCAGCACCGCACAAGCCTGAGCGAGAGATGGCTGGAGTTGCAGGGCTGTCAGGGCTCAGCAGAAGCGCCAGGATCAGCGCTTCTTCGGGGCTGTCAGGGCTCAACGGAAGCACCAAGATCAGTGCCAGGCTCCAGATGGAGCTCGGCATTGATCCTGGCACTTCTCCAGCACTGGAGATGGAGGATCCACCCGTGGGTAGTGACTGTATTCCTGCCCAATCAGATCAAGTCAGCCAAAGTTGTCACGCCCTGTCCTTGGACCTATGTCCAGTCTTGACTTGATCTGCCCAAGAACAGGACGTACAACTTTGGCTCGTAGGGACTATCTAAATTTAGTGGTTCCTCCATCTTCAGTTCTACAATTGGTAAAGTAGTTAAAATTGACATACTAAAATTCGGCCCCTCTGTCAGCTCTACTGTGGGGGGTGATTTATTGGGAGACTGAAGGGGGCCCCTTCTTTTTCCCCTCCCTCCATGAGCTCACAGGGTAGGGCTCATTAATTAGAATTAAAAATTGCAATAGCGGAGCGCATTAGGGCTTGCTCCAGCGGCTCCGTTAACGGCAGGGACTGACGAGAATTCAAAAGCTCTCAGTTCCCTCCGTTCTCTCCTCTCCGCGATCTTACGAAGGGAGAAAGGCCGTTCGGCTGCTCTCTTCCTTTTGACGATTGGCCTCTTGTGACGGGGATTGCGGCTGCATCCCCGGGGAGGCCAATTATAGCGGAGACAGCCCGAGGAAACCGTTCGGCTGAAGGCTTCCTCGGCGGGTATTTCCCTGACAGCGGGGATCGCGGCGGCAACCCCGGAGAGGCAAAACGACCGAGGAAGCCATTCGGCGGAACGCTTCCTCGGCGAGTTGTTTTTACAGCTGCGGGGATCGCGGCTGCATCCCCGGCGGCGAAAATTAGCAAAACGCCAGTTTTTTTGGACGTTGCGGCTGCGGCGCTCCGAGACACACAGGGGCAGGCCAAACTTTAAATTGATTTTTTTCGGCCGTTTCCTGGCTAGTTAGAGTCTGTTCAGGGTGCCGCTTCGCTCCCAGGGAGCTTCTGTAACTTCCAACTGTAAAGATTTGACGGTTGGGGTGTTTTTTGGCGCGGCCGCCATTTTGTTTCAGGGAATAGAAACAATCATTCAGAGCTGCAGTCTACAAGCCAAATTTCAGGCAGGTTTCGTCAGTTTGTCTGGCCACCTTCCCCTGGGAGATCAGGAATCGGGGAGAAAATAGTCTCCACAAGTGAAAAAGAGTTATTCTCATAATTTCAGTGTACCACCTCAGGGCAAGCCGCCATTTTATAGGTGGCGGCCATTTTGTCACCAAGGGTAATATCAATTTCTAAAGGCCTTAGTTTCATAGCTTGGTGGCTCCTGGGTTCAATATTTACCAGCTTTATTGGGTGATCTGCAGCCAATTCTTGTGCTGTGTACAAATTTCTGCACTCACTGGAGGTTGTTGGCGTGCATTTATTTTTCACTGATCGGTTATTTCCAGTGATTCAGGGGACTTACGGTGACCCCTCAGAGCACCGGTCCTTGCTTGTGACACGTTTGCCACGGGCACCAGGCACTCCCTTAGCGTGTCTGTCGCTGTCTGTGATTGCAGCTGTACCTGGGTCCCAGGCGTCCTCTGGAATTGCGTCTGGTCGCACCCACGGTAGTAATTCCCTCTAGATACCGGGGGACCCCACTAGAGCCCCTGCGCTATCAGAGGATGGAGAGTATGGAGCCCCTTGGGAAGGAGGTCGTGTCCCCTTCATTGGCTGGCATGAGTTCTATGCCACCTCATCCGGACGGATCTGAAAGGGCTGCACAAAATACCAAACCAAAATCTGCAAAAAAATCATCCAAGGGGGCAGATAAGCACGCCACCAGGAGACACCAAGCTCTGGAAAAGGAGTTCTCTAGGGCACAAAAAATTGCTCGGCTAGACAATCCTCAGACTGGGGGGCGGGTGCAGGAGTCCCAGATTCCACTTAATCAGTCACTCCAGTGTATACCAGAGGCCACCTTCACCCCTACAGCGGCTGGACTTCGGCAGACCGAACAGCTTCCCTTCCCTTCAGATGAGCGATTGTCCATTTTAATTGCTCAGGCAGTGGAACGCGCTCTGAACGCTAGGGCAGTTCCTAAACCGCCAGTCATAGTCCCCCCTGCTATCTGTCAACAGTCAGAAGAGCCCCAATCCGGCCCTTCCTCTCCGGCTGAATCCTGTTATTCTGAGGGTTTGTCGCTACCTGATCAGGGCTCTGACCAGGAATTTCCGATGTCTGAGGAGGAGGAACAGTCGGCGGACGCTCCGGCG
>NW_015387532.1:0-2699 GCF_001527695.2 Protobothrops mucrosquamatus | reverse complement strand
TGTCAGGGAGCCATCCTTCATCCGGATCCCCAGTGGCTGCAGCTAGCCGTCTGGCACTTGAGCGCGACTATTTGTCAAGGCAATCTTGCTCTTTAAGAGTCATTGAGGTCATACAGGCATCCCGTCGCCCATCCACGAATCGCATCTATGAGGCAACGTGGAAAAACTTTTGTACTTGGTGCGACAAACATAAGTTGGCTCTCTCACGACTCAATATTCCTATTATTTTGGAATATCTGTCGGACGGCTTGGACAAAGGTTTGGCCCCTAATACCTTGCGTAGGCAACTAGCTGCGCTCTCTACGGTTCTCACCTGGGAACACGGAGGGTCGTTAGCTCACCACCCATTGTTACATTCCTTTCTTAAGGGTGCAGCTAACATCAGGCCACCGGCAGTACATAGATATCCCTCCTGGGAGTTGCCCCGGGTTCTTCGGGCTCTCACAAGGGCGCCCTTCGAACCATTAGCGTCGAGCGATATGAGTCACCTGTCTCATAAGGTAGCCTTTCTAGTGGCCATCACGTCGGCTCGACGTATATCAGAGCTGGCAGCGCTGTCGGTCCGTAAGGATTTGTGTATTTTTCACCCGGACCGTGTGGTACTCCGTCTGGACCCTACCTTTGTCCCAAAGGTGAATTCCCTCTTTCACAGGAGCCAAGAGGTGATCCTACCTGACTTTTGCCCTAAACCATCACGCTCCCTGGAACGGCAATGGCATTGTTTGGATGTCCGCAGGGCGCTCCGCTACTATATTGCACGGACAGCGGATTTCCGCACATCAGAAGCCCTGTTTGTCTCCTTTCACCCCTCTTCCAAGGGTAGGAAGGTTTCCTCTTCCACGATTGGCAGGTGGATTAGGGCGTGCATCACCGAGGCATATCGAGCGGAGTCATTGCCGGTTCCGCGAGGGGTCACAGCACATTCCACACGGAGCGCTTCCACATCTGCGGCTTGGAATACTCAAGCGACCATCGAGGAGATTTGTAGAGCGGCCACATGGTCCACTCCATCTCCTTTTATTCGGCACTATAAGGTCGATAAATTTGCCTCGGCGGAGGCCTCATTTGGTAGGAGGGTTCTCCAGCAAGTAGTATGCCAAAGTGCCACACCGGACCAGTCTGCTTCCCTCCCTCGGGGACAGTAGGCTTTGGTATGTCCCACGGGTGGATCCTCCATCTCCAGTGCTGGAGAAGGGGCGTTGTCTTACCTGAACGCCTTTTCTCAGCACGGAGATGGAGGATCCACCTCCCTCCCTCTTTATAGAGAATTGTTTAGCCTTATAGGCAATTAGTGTATGAGCCAGTACGTCATCGATCAGTCAAGTGCTACGCTCGCGTCAAGACTGGGCATAGGTCCAAGGGCAGGGCGTGACAACTTTGGCTGACTTGATCTGATTGGGCAGGAATACAGTCACTACCCACGGGTGGATCCTCCATCTCCGTGCTGAGAAAAGGCGTTCAGGTAAGACAACGCCCCTTCTGCTGAGCCCAGAAGAAGCGCCGATCAGCTGGAATGTTGCAGCATCTCCAGGGTCTTGTGATTTACATTCAGATGCTTGGCAACTGATTCATATTTATGATGGTCACAGTGTCCCAGGGTCATGTGAAGTGACCAAAACCTGCTGCAACCACCCAGCAAATGGGGGGAATAAAACCCAAACACTCTCCACCCCACCTCCGCTGCCAATCCTCAACAGAAATGCTCACAATGAAAACCTAGGACAGGAGGAAGAGCGCCGGGTGGGCGGGCAGGTGTCTTGCTCGGCTGTGGCTTGAGGGGCACTTTTTCCAGTGCCATTGTAACTTCGAACAGTCATTAAGTGAACTGTTGTAAGTCGAGGACTACCTGTACTTTATTACTTCCCCCCTTTTTTTGGTCATCAAGTTTTTGACACCTTGCTAGGCGACTGGTGGTACTCAGATATTGCCATATCCTAAAAGTGGTACAATGGGTGAAAAGGTTGAAAAGCCCTGTTCTACTTTATACTGTTCTGTCCTCTCCCCAGTTTTCCATTATTTTCCCTAGCACTTAATGTTCTGTGATGAATTAACGTGTCAACCCTAATTGAGCTCTTTGAGAGTTTATGGAACATTGCTTTTTCTTTTACTCATTTTATGATAGTTTTCTTAATACTTCTATAAATCTTGGGCTTCAAATACCTTCTTCATTCCTCAGAAATATTTCTCCCATTTGCCAATTTCAGTTTTGTTCACATTCACCAATGTGGATTGGTTATTAGTAGCATGAAGAGCTTTCCATTTCAGTGTAACCTACTTTGAATGGCAGCTCTTATCTGACCTTGGCTAATTTTGAAAACTTAAGGATTCCCTGGTGTGATTAAAATTGGATGAGAACAAGGTAGAGTGAACTGAAGGGATGGGAAAATATCCAAAAGAAGGCTGTGGCAAACCTGTCCATAATGTTACTAGAAAAACTGCATTGATTCCTACAACACCTAAATCTGATTAACTTGGAAACCTAACGTGCCAAGGATGCTTCTTCCAAAAGGCAACTGGACTTTCTCTGTTTTTTCTTTGAAAACATTTCACTTTGCATCCAAGAAGCTAAGTGAAACCTTTTCAAAGAAAAAAATCAAGAAAGCCCAGTTTCAGAAGAAGCACCTTTGGCACAACCATGACCTGAATTATTGAGAGTGTCCATAGACATTTGAAAATCCAACTGGTCTTCCCAAATATGA
>NW_015387531.1:354806-386406 GCF_001527695.2 Protobothrops mucrosquamatus | reverse complement strand
TCTACGGCTACTAGTCTTACAAAAATCCATAGCAGAAAATTATTCTCAAGAGGGATGTGTTTCTTTTTCTCCTTTTTTAAGCGTTTGCTGTGAACTAGGCTTAATTGAATTACTTTGCTTGGAAGGGGCCTTGAGCTGGATGTGTGCTGTTGTTTCTGCTTAGGCAGCTTTGCCTGGGGAGTAAGAAGCAGCAGGGCGGGTGGGCATAATACTAATTGAGACAGCAAGCTTGCTCAGAAGTTCCTAACAAGATGAATGCTCAGGTTTTAAATTTATTCTCCTCTGAGATCTATCTGGCCCTATTTATCAGAGACAATCCTAGCTGATTTGCAGAGCACTTGCACACACCCCGTCTTTCCCACCTCTAAGTAAGCAGTTGTATGCCCAAATCCTCTTTTTTCACTTTTTATGAAACAACGGAACAAAGAATTCATATGAAAATGGGTAAACTGAGCATGGTGCATAATACATTCGATAGCATGGCCCACGAAGAAATGGGTACAAAAGTGAATTTATTAAGGAAATATAGTTTATTGACCCCTTTGGTTAGTGACTGAGAATGATGAAAGAGTAATATAGTTATGTGTTCAGGCCAGAGTATTCCTTCCAATAGCACGAAGACATTTATTAGAACAACGATGGAAATACTCACATAAATTACAATTTCTGAGACGTGGGTCATAATTACTAATTAAATCTGATAGCAATCATTTCCCTTAGCTGTTTCATACCTGACATGCAGAGTATCTGTCTCTGATCCCTCCAAATAATTAAGAGTGAACATTCCCCACCCCCAGCATAATTAGATTAATACCCATAGTTTCACTGTTCCTTCTGACACCAAGAAAAGAATGGTGTCTATAACAGAATTTTGTAAATTGAATTATCTAAAATTACCCCAACAGTTGGATCCTTGCTATTCTCTGAATGGGCTTTTCTTTTGCAGATGTTTTATTAATGGTCTGCAAAAAAGAAAGCTGGCTCAGAGAATAGCAAGAAACCAACAATATGATCCTGAACTACATATATTCTCCATGATTGCCTCAAATAAAGAAGAAACAGGGAGGGGTTTTTTCTTCTTTTTTTCTTCTCTTCCTGATTTTCTCTCTCACTAGTCACATACAAAATGTTGGTGTTAAGTGTTCTGTAAACTGAAGCTCACGCACAGACCAGTCTGTGAATCTGCTCCTATTAGAGATAGGGGAGGATAACTTTTGCTCCGTGTCAATTTTGTCTTGACTTTGAGTAGCCACTAGCCTGGTGGCCCAGTGGTGAAGACGCTTGCCTCCCACTTGGAAGGTTGAGAGTTCAATCCTTGGTAGCGGCAGATGTTTCTCTCTCCTAAGGCACAAAGCAAAAATATCTGCATGGTGAACTCCGCATGGCATCAGGAAGGGCATCCAGCCCGTAAATGCTCAGCTCCATCCAGCCGCTCCAACTCTACCTTGAATTAAGGGATTATAGGGTTGTAAAAAGAGAGTTAGTTTTGTCTTGTTTGGTGCCAGTAAAAGTTTGCCTTAAATCAGAAAGGATGAAGAGCTCAGGGATGATTTGGCCTATCAGCTTCACGAGATCTAAAGCCAGAGATGAAATCCTTGTTCTGTCGGCTATCAATGCCCAGAAGGGATTGGACTTCTGGCTTTCCCATCCTTATGCAAAATGCAAAATTTCATTGACCCTGGAACAACGCCGTGTGTCTTCATGTTCCATATGCCCAAATCTGTTCTGGATTTCTGATGAATGTGTGAAGGTTATATAGTTCTGGTCCTTCCTCCCAGGATGCTCCCATCTGCTGATATGAACAATAAGGTTCGTATGGTTTTGAGAAGCATTGTTTTATTCCTTTTATACCTTTTTGGAGAAAAGGTAGAATAATTAGCATCTTGTTCCCCAACATTGAACAAGAATGGGTTCTAATTCAGATTATAATGATTTATCCCTGCTAGGATAAGATATCCATTGACAAAGTGAGGTGGGACCCATTTTTTGCTAGAAAGGTACCATACGGTATTTTCTGAGGTCACGAGTAGGCAGGCAGTAATGGCTGGATGTATTGGTCTGCAGGAATGACCTTGGGAAATGAGGAAAGAGCAAGAGGAATAATTGGATAAGAGGCAGCTTAGCACAAGGAATGTAGGCTGGCAAATGTCTCAGAAGGGACCCCTCCCTAGTTTCTTGAGCTGTAAAGGGGACAAGGGAGAAATGTACTTTCCAACTTGCAAGATTCTGTTAATGCAGGGGTCTTCAAACTTGGCCCTTTTATGACTTGTGGACTTCAACTCCCAGAATTCTTCAGCCAGCGTGCCTGGCTGAGGAATTCTGGGAGTTGAAGTACACAAGTCATAAAAGGGCCAAGTTTGAAGGCCCCATGTGTTAATGTAACCTTACAATAAAGTAGAATTAGTTCACCTGGAATGCTCCTGCCTAACCTAATTCACAAGGCTGATCTCAAATCTTACAAGGAGTGTATGGACCTGGATTTCTTATTTCTTAGGTAAATAGGGTTACAGCAGTTCCCACTTGAGCTGTTATGGCATAGGTTACTATGAACAGTAGTTGGGCTGGGGAAAATGGATCGAAAGTAAGATTTAAGAAACAGAAACACTGGTCCTGTTGATCCAGTAAAGGAAGATGGGTCATTCTTTAGAGGCTTGGTCTCATCAGAGTATTCATACAATTCGCAATACCCTATTAAGATGCCTATAGCGAAGCACACGTAGTGCCTGATTAGTAACTCGCAGTTCTGTTCTACAAGAGAGGTTAATTATTAAAAGAGGATGGCAGATATTAATGCTACCAATCATGCAGGTGGCAGCTACTCTTGAGGCAGCATTTCTCAGCTCACATTTTGTATCAGGCGAATTAGTAAGTACCCTCAAAATTGAAGTGTCTAGAACATTTAACATGGGGCTGCGATTGAGATTCTAGAAAACAAAACGCTTCTCTGTTCCCTTAGCTATTACTCTTATTCTCAGTATAACCTCTCCACATTAATTAAATTATGGAGATGGGAGGCAAAGATGTTGGCCTTGAAGCAGCCTATCGTTCTTCTTGTTCTCCTCTTCCTTCTCCTTCACCAAATTAGATGGTCTAGGAAATTATAATGTGCATCTCTCAAGGGAACTCCAAGAGCATTGACTTTGCAGTATTGAATATTAAAAGACAAGGAAGAAATGTGTCAACGCTTTCAATCTGCATCTGATTTTAGTTTGTACTTAAAAGATTATCTGGCCAGATATCTGTTATCTGTCACATTTGTTATTCCACTTGCCGATTTGATCTACTTTCCAGCATCTTGGTCTCTAAACTGTTTTTTTTTAAAAAAATAAAAAAATAGTGCATTAACCTCCCCTCATTACATCAGCAACTGATCCCAAACTTCAAGGAAGGTTCTTAAAAACAATTTTCTTTGCAGTGTGGAGGAATATAATTTTGAAAACACAGCTCTGCATGCATAGGGAGATGTTCTGGTGTGGGGCCAGCAACTGTTTAGTAGCAGCTGGAGGTTACGCATTCAGTCATCATGTGATCTTCTTAAAATTGCCTGGATACGTATTTGTAAGGTGACCAATCGTCCTCCTTTAGGGAGGACAGTCCTTCTTTTGTAAGTTCTGTCCTCTCTCAAAAAGTGTCCTCCTACATGTTCTCCTTTTCGGTATTTGAAGACTAATCTGTAAATCTCCGTATTCGATCGATGCCGATCCGATCCGTTGCGTGTGATGTGATGTATTTGTATTTGACATGACGATTCATCAAGGCTTGGTACAGTGCGTCGAGACACGATTACGAGACGCATGCGCTCTGCACAGGAGAATTGTTTTGAGAGTGCGCCGCTCGCAAGAGTGCGCTGCGCGCAAGTGGCTTTATTTATTTCTTACCGAAATATGACACGGCACACACGCACGCATTAGACTCACTTCTTTCTCAGTGAATATTCAATCATACACAGGTGAGCACAATAATTCATGTTTTATTAATTCATTATCTATTTAATAATTTCCAAATATGTATAATTTTATTTACAAGTTTATTCGCTTATGTTATTGTTTCAGTTTTAATAATTAATTTTATTTATTCATATTTTTTTCTTCAATTTATTTGTGTCCTCCTTCTCCTTGTAAAAAAGTTGGTCACCTTAGTATTTGGGGACATTAAACCATGTAGAATCTGAAGTGAGAAAAAAAAAGAAGAAGAAGAAGAAGAAGGGAGAAAGAACCTTTCCATCTCAGTGAAAATGAAATGTGGCTTCTAGGAAGTCATTGCACTGTCTAGCACTAGCAGCTTTTCATTTGTCTGCAAACAATTTGTGTAGAGAAGAGTTAATGGAGCAGGTGAAAAAAAATGGCCTAGTCAGAGGTCTTCCTGCCTTGTTTTTCATAAGAAAATGGGGAAAGCATGAATTTGCTTAACACATTTTTATTGGCTCTTTCACTGGCGCGACTCTTGCTTGTTCTCAACACCTTGTTCTCTGTGAAATCACCAGCCTCTTTCTGCGATGCGTTGTCAGCCTTAATTATTTCCTGTAGATACACTGCCCCATATTCTTCTGCGAAGCTGTATGTGGAGAAGAACTCCAGAGGTCAACAAAGCAGCTTGTTAATGTGTCTCTTGTTGCCATTGTTGTAGAACTAGGCACCCAGGATGAATTCAACAGCCTCCTGCCGCTTCCGTGGCGGACACGCTGTGCGACTGTGGGCTGCCCAGAAGGATGAAAACATGAAGTCTCCAAAGAAGATGGGTGGGGTCAAGCCTTTTCTCCATTCATAAGTGGATCTGAATAGAATCATTGATTAAATCCAAGCCCTGAATGGAGGGAGAAATAATTACGAGCCAATTATTGAGACGGTGACCCCCTTCAAAGACAAATCGCGCTATCTTGCAATCAAAGGCAGCTCACACCAGTCTTGAGTACAGGTGTTTGATACAGCACAACTCAAAGAAAGCAGACACTCCGGCTTAGAGAGCTGCACAGTTTGTGAACTGCCACCGTGAGTTTCTAATAAGCTGCACTTGAAAGACAAAACGAGTTGTCCAAAGAATAGTATTTCTGTGTCAATTTTACCTCTTAACAAACAGCGTTCATGGTGTGAGATAGGGAGGTGTGTGTGTGCTCCTATCTAAGATGTCTTGACAGGCTATGGGAAATGTGAAAACTAAGTGGCAGAGCAAATGCTGCCTCTGATGCCAGCTTGCAATAAAAGCTGAGAGAAAATGAGCAATTTAGAAGAAGGGTAACATACTGGGTGACCCTCTTTTATGGAACTACAATTCCCAGCAGCCCCAGCTGATATAAGACACGTTTAATTCAAGCACATCTGGAGGACCAAATGTTCCCTGTCTTTGATTTAGACAATAATCCAAAATCTCAATGAAAACAAGACTTTGAGGAAATCAGTTCAAGGTTGACACAATAGAGTGAATTGTTTCAAGGATTTTTTTTAAAAAAAAAATGAGATACAGATAGTTAAAGATAAAAGAACCTAGATTTATGTTAATATGTGCGTCCCTAATATATGCAAATAAATGTATGCTTTTCCACAGAGATCTATCCACAAATTGTTACAGATTTCCCCAATTCGTGAAATAGATTTCCCATGGTCCAAATTTTTTGCTCTTTTTTGGCATTCTGTCCTCAGTTGGCATTACCTAATTAGAATTGATTCACCTGCTTTTATTAAAAATAAAACACCTTTAAACTAGTATAGCAGAAAGTTCAATTTGCTACGAAGAATTTATTTCAACATTATTTTGGTGTTTCTGCAGTTCTTTCTCACCAGGTAATTCCCAGTAGTCTTCATACTGATAGAACTACGTTCTTTTTAAAGGAATATAAAATAAGTGAAATCCTGCTTGACCAGTTCAAAAGTTCATCTAATCCAACCTATCCTTATTTCGTATTGTCCAGTTATGTGGACTGCAATTCCCAAATATCCACTCAACTTAGATGTTCAAGACTTTGATGGACTTAACCTAAGTGGCTTGAAACCAACCAACATTACATTTTCCAACATTACATCTAACAAATATCGTCCATTAATAATAGTTGGAGGAAACAAACATTTTAACTGGACTGTGGTTGCTTTGGATTCCATCCCCAAAAAAGCCTTTAATCTCCTTAAAACAAGAGCCTCTTTTTCTGCGATTTCAATCCGGAAAAGATGCAGCTACCTTAAGGAGCTGCAGACTATTGTTAGCTCATGCCTTCCAAAGAATTTTTCCAAAATTGCTGTATGGCCTATACTTGATTATTCCAAATCCTTTAGTATCATGGGATGAAATGATCAGAGAAGAAGATAAATGTTTCTCTCCAGTCGCATGTTCTGTGTGAAATATAATTGTATGCATTATATACATTTTCTTCATATATGCGCCATTGTTTCTGTTCTTGGTGCAGAATAAACAATATGAAAAAATTGCTAAAGACCGAAAAGATGGACAAAAGACGATTCTTAGCCTTTGAATGATAATGCTGAGAACAGCATCTTTAAAAAGTGGGATGGGATGGATGATCAACTCAAATGATTTAAGCTCCATTAATACAGTTAATTTATTAGAACTCATTTATTTAATAAGACTGCAGAACTTTGGGTTGAAAGAAGAAGGTGCATCAGAGCACGTAGGACAAATATATAGCACACATCTGCAAAAACGTAAACCGAAGGTGTCTTTTTCTGGGATTGAATTGAAGCAGCAGAGGGCAGCTATGAAATCCTGGGGGAAAATGCAATCGGTTTAAGAAGCTGAAGTCAGACCGTACCAAACTATCTTTGATTCTGAATCTTGATGAGCCCTGGTTTCAAATAGTTTTTCACCTCTGACAGCTTGCAAATTAAATTTATTGGAAGAGGTCTGAGGATCACTCACAAAAGTTTGGAGGTGGCAGATTTGACTTAGCTTGAAGTTTGTATTTCAATGGTACAGTCTTGCAGATGGGAACGGAATGAGGGAAAAAACAACAACTAGAATTTATATGTTATCACAGTCTTGTTGTTAGGGTCTGCCAAATATATACAGGTGAATGACACCTTATCTAGGATTGACATAGGTTGGCTGCAAGCTTCTGCCCATTAGGTAGGAGTAAAGAGATTCATAAAACTAACTGTTTGCTATTATGGAATGATGGTTTGAATTTTTACAACCCAGGTAGAGCACAGCTGACCATAGCAAACTGAAATGAGCAGTCAGTCTGTTTTAATTCTGCAATTTGACTTTAATGTCTTTTGAAGATTATCATGCTTTACTGCACCTGCTTTCAATTTCATTTATTTGTGAAGTAGTGAGTTTGTTTTTTAACTTCTGAGAACAAATATAGAGATTTGCAATAGTGGCAAATATCTATAGATCGGTTGTAATAGTTTGACCCCCTCGCCTTTGTAGGAGCCCCTTTTGGTTTGAGGTTGCGTGGCATGAAACGCAGGCAAAAGCGGAAAGCAGAAATAAAAGCAGGCGTAAAATGGCCTGAAATTCTTAGGATGGGGTTATGATCAGGATGTGATTTAGCAACCAGGCTGCACCAGAAAACATTTTTTTTTTTTTGCCAGCACACATCGCATCTCAAGAGTGGGAGGAAACCTCCCAACATGCAGCTGTAACTTATAGAAATTGCTAATCCATATTGGAGGAAGAGAGAGGGAGGAAAACGAAAGAGAGAATAGACGCAGAGAGAGCTTAATTTCATCCAACTTACTAAGAATAAAAATAATTAGCCCAAGCAGCTCAGCCATGATTGGCAGATGCACAAAAGCTGAAAGAGTTTTGCTTCTTGCAAGATCTTGGAGGAAAGGGTGGGGGGGGAATGTAAGAAAAAAGAGAGAGAAGCATTGAGGAAAAAGGGGAAAAGTAAAAAAGAGAACTTTTCCGTGTGTAGATATGAGATTGTGTGATACAGAATGTTTTGATAGCCCAATGTGCTCTTGAGTGCAGTCTCCTTGGAAATGGCCAATTAAAAAGTTACAGTTTTGCAATTCAGTTAGAACAACCACAAAAATAGCCTTTATACTTTCGATTCCGCTTCCCTGCCCACACAGAACTCAGGAGAAGCAAACTGATGCATTGATCCAGCTCCCTTATTTTTCTAAAACCAACCAAGGGATACGTTCAGTGGTATATATAACCCTTAGGTGATATCCTATATAACACGGTGGATTTTCATATACTTGTTTCATGATGAAAGGTCACGGTTTTGAAGACCGCAAAGTCCACATTCTGGAGAGAGAGGAGTGCTAATCTGAAAGAAGGATCAGAGAGGCCATCTAGGTTAACATTGAAGAGCCCTCGTTCAACAGAGGGGGAGAGGTATGACACCACCTATCTCCTGTTTACAACAAAGTCCTTTCAGCAGTTCCAAGAAGGTTCCACACCCAATTTGTACTCTGATTCAAGTGACTATAGATACAGATGAACCCCCAAGTGGCCTCAACGACTCTCAGAAAGATACAAATCCTTCCATTTCCCACCATTCAGTCAGAGCTGAAGAAGCTTCTTGGATGACAAACGAAACGTCTTTGAAAGAAGTTTCTTCAGCTCTGAAGATGGTGGGGAATGGCCTCAATGACTCTCTAAAAGAAGGCAAAGGACCAGCTGTCTGCAAGCAATATAAATCCTTCCACTCCCCACCATCCAGTCAGAGCTGAAGAAGCTTCTTGGATGAGAAGTGAAACATTTTCAAAAGAAAAACAAGAAAGTCCAGTTGCCTCCTGAAAAAAGCAACTTTGGGGCAACCATGATCCAAATGGCTGAGAATCTCCACAGACTTTCAAGATGAACATTGTTCTGGCTTCAGTAAATGTTGTGGGTGATGGCAAAAGGTTTGTTATGAAATCAAGAGAACATGGAACACCCAATTTGCCGATTTCAGGGGCAACAATAATTTGATCAGTCAGTCTCCAGCGACTAATGCAACCAAATAGGTACCAGAAAGAACTGGGGGTTATTGTTGATGGTCTGCTGCATTGTCCATCCTTATTGTGTCCACAGATAGCTGACTGACAGGCCTATCTAGAATGACGTCCTAGGTAATTGTGGCCCTGAGGTCCACCTTCAGGTCATACCAAGGAACTTGCAGGAATTGGCCAGAATAACAGAATTGAAAAGGACCTTGGTGGTCTTCTAGTCCAACCCCCTGCTCAGGCAGAAACCCCTATACCATTTCAGACAAATGGCTGTCCAGTCTCTTCTTAAAAATGTCCAGTGTTGGTGTATCTACAACTTCTGGAGGGAAGTCGTTCCACTAATTAATTGTTCTAACTCTCAGGAAATTTCTCCTTAGTTCTAGGTTGCTTCTCTCCTTGTTTCCATCCATTGTTTCTCATTTTGCCTTTTGGTGCTTTGGAGATGTTTCCACATGGGATGGAAACAGCTTTGATCACTCTTTTGGAAGTGACCACAAAGGAAACAAGAGAAGTCATATGTGGGAATGGAACAATTCTGTGTAGAAATGCAGCAACAAAAGGCAGGAGAAGAAAGCATGGCTGAAAGAATTTGCTTGATTATGGAGAAGAAAAATAACTGACTTGTCCCTTTAGCTGTACGTATGCATAGACGCCCATTGTGTTTTTGACAAACCAGAGACTTTTGCATTGCTTATGTCTGAATTATATAAGACAACATTTTGTCCTTTTTTTGTTTTTAATTCTGCCTCTTCTCGTCTTCCTGTCCTTGAGCAGCTTAACGGTAATAGAGGAGGCCTGGCCTGAGCAGGGATGATCAAAATGATTAAAACCTTCCCCGACAGGATAGAGACTTTGATAGATTCTGTTGGTAATGTGGGCAACATTTCTATCTGTAAAATGTGGTAGGGAAATCTATCTTCCTGTCATGGGACGGCTGCAGCAGTGTAACCAATAGCCCCTCCATTCGAAGAGGTTAACAACTGTCATGGGGCTGTCAGGAAGTCTGGCTTTTCTCCTTGCTTCCTTTCCCTGTTGCATCAGTGTGTCTCATCCACAGTGTAAGAAGGCATCTGTTGACTTTTCTGAACAATGCAAAGTTCAGCAAGAGTTTGCTACCTCTCCCTCCTCTTCCTCCTCTTCTTCCTCCTCCTCCTCTTCCTCCTTCCTCTCCCTCAAAAAAAGAGAGAAGAGCTAAGTAGTACATTTTCTGCAATCCCTCCTGTCAGTTCATTTTCTTGGGTGTCTTGGGCAGCGATGGCGAACCTTTTAGAGACCAAGTGCCCAAACTGCAACCCAAAACCCACTTATGCATCATTGGGTGCCGGGTGGGTGTGGCCCATTAGGTGGGCGTGGCTGCGGTGGTAACAGCAGACTGGGTGGGACTAAAAAGTTCAATCAATCAATTCCAACTTTGCAAGATCTTTTTTTTTCCCGCGAGAAGTTGAAATTGACTGATTGATTGAACCTTTTTTTTTTTTTTTTGCACACGGCGGCAGAGGCCTAAAGCAAAAAAGTTTTATAAAACCCAGCTGAAGGCCTAGGACTGGGGCAACAGGCGCGCGTGCCCACAGAGAGGGCTCTGAGTGCCGCCTCTGGCACCCGTGCCATAGGTTCGCCACCACCGGTCTAGGGTCTTAATTGTTTAGTTTCTGTCTGTTGCTTCTGATGTGTGCCACATTATTTTGGGGTGTGAAAAAAGGGGGAATGAAACATTTGTCCCCAGGAGTTGCTCTCTGTGCTTTAGGATGTTTTAGAGTTTGGTTTAAGGCAATCAGAGTTCCAAATTAACATCCTTGTCCTGCCAGGGTGGATGTTATCTTTCTCAAGTTCAGAGAGCAAACCCCACTTCATTCTAGCACTGATGATGTTACCTAGTTGGATAATGAAACATCTGCAAGAAAATAGCCAAGGTCTGAGAGCACTAGGGCCTCCTGGTTCAACCTTGAGCCTCAAATATTCTCTTCTATTGGAATCTTACTTAATTAAACGATTGGGAGTTATAGATCAATTCCCACTAGAATCGTGCAATACAATTTTGGGACCACAAACCTGCTTTTTCTATTTCTGTGAATACCATCTGATAAAGTACAACCCCCCCCCCCCAAAGTACATGCTGTGATATTCTAGTTCTCAAATAGATGCATTTGTTTTGAATTCTGAGCACTCATACAATACCCCTCAAAAACAGATATGGAGAATTGTTGTGTAACATCTGAATTCAAATATCAACATCAATACCTGACCCCAGAATTTATCTTTTCAGCAGGTTTTAAAGACACTTATCTTTTGAGTTTCGTGTTTGAATTACAAGAAGAATGAAATAACAGCATCTGCTTGCCCTCTCTAAGAGCCAAGGGTACTCTTAAAAGCACTCCAAGGTCCAATAAATGCTGAAGAAATAAAGGAATGGTAAAGTAAGCAATATAGCACTGGATAAAAATTTAAGACACACATCCAGAAGGAGGATTTGAGCAAACAAGTCAGTTTTTTTTACATTTTTCATTGCTTGTAATGCGTTCCTTTGATGATTCAAAAACTACATTTATTTTTTTAACTCCCTTCACAAAACAACAATGGCTACACATTTATGTGACGGGTCCGCCCAATGACCAAATAATCTCTTAGATAAACATTTGTCAATTCTACACATACCTGGAATAAAAAAGCCAGCACCCACATTAAGATCATAGAAAGCCTCTTTACTATTTCCACACAAAGCAATAATTCATTTAATCACTATCAACGATCATTCTTTACACTTTCAAGTAGGTGTTCCTTGCTTCTGGAGATGTCAGGGTTACATCTTGGTTTTTCTGCACATAATCATGGACTTTACCATTCATCTATGTGGCACCACTACCATCCAGCTTGGGACTGTGCAGTCTTTTGATCCTGGCTTCTTTCTGAGAAAATTCTTGTGTTGCAAAATGTCTCCCTCACTGTCTTGCATTCCATCATATCTGAAAACATCGGAAGCATGAAGTCAAGTCAAACATAAAAGCTAAGACAGCCTTCCACGATTGGATGCTCCGCAGCTATGTTGTCACCACCGCTTCCATAACTGCAGCCTAACTGTCAAGTTATGAAAATGATAATTCCAACAGATCCGAAGAGTGTTCAGTTATGAAAGACACCCTGCACTTATGACACTCAGGTGTGTGAAAGGTGTTGAAAGCAAAGCTGTGGTTGGAATCTCTCCACAATGCCAAGTCTCAATTTAGGAAGGCTATAGGTAATAATAACAATTAGGATGTCAGAAGTCCCTTGCTTCAGGACTCAGTATCAATGCTAGCCATCATATCCATGCCTCTCGGTCAAAGGGCTAACCTGATTTTAGAACCCTTAAAAATTAGGGGGGGGGGATGGAAGGAATCCTTCTCCACTTTCTCTTTTCCTCAAACTTTTTTTCATAAATGAAATTGTCCTAATGTTGCTATATTAATCCACAGCAAATCTGTGAGTTAATTGTGCTTGGAGAGCTTTGCCATTATCACCCCAGTAAAGATCTATTCTTCTCTGTCTGAGGAAAGGTCAGAAGCAGAAAAACTTTAAATTTTTGGACACACTTTTTAGATTTACCAACTGTGCTCCTACACCATCCCATTCAGACCTCCTCTACCTATTTGTATAGGGAAGATTGGAAGGTTGATTGATGTCACCTTCAAAATGAGTATTGTTCTCGGTTGGGGGGGGGAAACATGCTGGGTCCAACAACACAGCTTTTGCAGTTCTCTGTGAGGTTCTTTGTCCCTCAGAAAAGGTTAAACAGAATCAGGGTCTGAAAAAAAAAAGATTATTTTCATTCATCCTCTGATTCACAGTAGTACGTTAAGATACTCAAGAGAACTGCTTGAGTGACACCTATGGCAGTTAATAGCCATATTTAGCCTTACTGGGATGTTTGCCAAGCAGACCTGTGGATGAAGAGTGAGCACTTACTAGGGGGGGGGAATCTTCTTTGCTTGTCAGAAGTTCACATGATATCTTAGTATTCAGTGTGTGTGTCTGCCTGCAGACTCAAAAGAGAGTGTGAAGTGTCATAATTGTATTTGAAGGCAATATCTTTCCCTGCTAATGTTTATACTTTGAGGAATTCACAGAGTCTCAGAAGGCTTTTAATTTTTTCCTTAAATGATTCAGAATGGTGCAGAGGTATTAATAAGAAAACAAACCATGCGAAAGGACAAAAGGCATTATCTCTAAACAACAAAACCTTTTGGTAGCTGATTTCAGTTGTAAGATACCGTAACCTATTCAGAGGACTTGTGCCTGTTCAGTTAGCCACTATAAGCACCATTTGAGGAAAAGTTGTGATACAAATTAGCACATAATTCTTTATAACCCGATTCTCTTCCAATACACCTGGATTAGCTGCCAAATTCTGAGAAGGTTATAGCTGTTTTTCACCTGCCCATTCAAATGATTTTTCAGAGTAATTGGGGCAGGCAATGTTATGGCTGCCAGGGAAATAGACATTTTTTTCCCTTGGTTTGAGAAACACAAGGAGCATTGTAGATGTAGGGTTGCCAGGTCTGCTTCCAAAAAATAGCGGACAAGCGGGGGGGGGGGGGTTAAGTAGTAAAAAAAGTAGACTGTACAGCTTTAGATTACGTACCATTTCATCATAAAGCTTTTGAATTAAAAAAATGTCCATTATTTTGTGAAAAAAAATAGTGAACATAATGTGAAAAAAGTGGACTGTCCGCTCAAATAGTGGACACCTGGCAACCCTATGTAGATGCAATGATAGCATTCAAGAATGTGAAATTGGGATTTTGATGAAACTTAAAACTGGTTCTCTTGGTGAGAGGTTTGAGGGTTTTAAAGCACTTTTGGGGGTATGTAAACTTATTCAATTGTTTATACTCCTTTTTTTTAAAATCTCAATTTTTAGGTGTTCAGTGTCATGCATTGGCATCAAGGAAGCACATGTAAACACACATATGTATACACACAATTTGGCTGCCATACTTCCCACATCCCTATATTATAGGTTTTAGTCCCCATTTTTAATGCCCTAGTAGAGATCTAGACAGAATCTCTTCTAAACCCTGGCCTGAGTGAAATCCATGAAAAAGTTTTAGTAAAATAGTCTAATCGAGCTCCAATCTGTTTTCATAATCATGCTATAGAAGGACTGGAAGAATTGATGCAGAACCAAGCAAACAAACTAATATAAAAAGGTCTTATTTGTGTTGTTGAGAAGGGATTAGTTGAATGCTTTCCAGGGCTTTCATCCTCTTACTTGATGCTTACAATTGTCACTTTAGCGACAATGACAGGGAAAAAAATGCTTAAGATCTACAATGGAGTTTCCAGCAGAGAAGTTATGTCAAAGCTCTCCTAATTGACAAATTGCAAGCAGGAGCATGGCCTGTGGCCAGACTAATAGCTATAGAGTGAGAAAGATGAGTGGAGATGTGAACAGTCTCTCTTAAGGCTATTAGTCTTAACGGTGAAGGCAATATTAACTAGAGTTTGAGCAACACTTCTAAAATAAGTGTTTCAGAGATACAGGAGTGTGAATGTTAACACCTATCTGCAACTCTTTAAAAGAGCCTTGTCCCTCACAGGAAAAGCTATGTGAGAACGAGGATCTATCTCATTCTTGCTGGTCTCTACCTATAAAACCCTACATGGCACAGTGCCTGGTTATTTGAGAAACCACCTGTTTCCCATAGTATCTGCCCGGTCAGTTCAATCTGGCAGGGATGGCATGCTCTGGGTTCCTTAAATTTAACAATGCCATCTATCAGGATGTGCGGCGCAGTGGCTCAGTGGTTAAGACTTGTTGACTGGAAAGCTGGCAGCCCAGGTTCAAGACTCAAGCTCCATGCAACAGGGTGAGCTCCCATCCTCGCTCCTGCTAACCTAGCAGTTTGAAAGCATACAAATGCAAGTAGATAAATAGCCACTTCGGTAGGAAAGTAATAGCAATCCACGATGTCATGCTGGCCACATGACCTCGGAAATGCTGGTTCAATGGCCTTGAAATGGAGATGAGCAGCACCTCCTACAGTCAGCAACAATTAGTGGAGTAAAATCCACAGGGACCCTATCTATCAGGATGCCAAAAAGAACATCTTTGTAGCAGCACTTACCTTCTGGATTGAAGTTCCTTTTGAGATTCCCTCTCAGTTTCCTATTGGTATTTTGGAGACCCCTGAAGAGGTGGCTCTTCACCTAGGCTTTTTCCAAAGACAATTGGCACCCCTTTTCTTTTCTTTTTCTTCTTTTTTTAGTTCCCATTTGGGTTTGGGTTTTTTTCTGCCCTGTTTGGTTTTTTGTGTGTTGTTTCTTTGTTTAAACGTTTTCTTTATAATTATGGTTGGTTGCAGTCAGCCAGATATTTAGGCTGGATTTGACATTTGTATCCACCTGTCGAGATTTTCCCAAGAACCTGAGATAGGCAAACATTGTTTGAGGGTGTTAAAAATACTGACATGTCACGGGAGAGAAAGCAGGATGTAAGTTGTTCCCAATAAAGCTGCCTTTTGCAATTGACTGGTGAAGATTCTGTCAGTGCCCATGGTGATCAAGTGGTGCTCCAGATGTTTTTGTGAATGCATCCAAGGGACCTGTTGGTGCTATCTTTGCTTTCTTTTGCCACAGTCGTTCTGCAGGCATTTGTATTTTGTTATTTTCTCCAGTTCTTTGTCTTCTGTTCTGATGTCTCCAGGTATTGCAACATCCACCATCCAGACTTTTTTGTCTATCTTATCAACAACTGTTAAACTTGGGGGAGGTGGATTATGACCTATTCACAACAGTATGAAGTCACAGCTACCAATTCTTCAACTGGTGTTGGCCTTCATATGAATTAAGTACTTCCCAAGAACCTAGAATATTGTATATGTGTGTTGTATATGTGTAGATCCAAGCAGTGTGCCCTTTTGCAATTGACAGATGGAAATTTTGTCAATGTGCAAATTTTCTAAGTGCCATCCAAGATTTTTTGTGGACTTTGTACAAGTCATTCTGTCCCAGCTTATTTTAATGGAGAAAAAGAAAATACTCTGTACGCTGCCTTGAGATGTTGAGTTGCTGGAGGAAAAAAAAGATAAATATCCAGTAAATAAACAGGGCCAGTGATGAATTGTTGTTAGAAATGGACACTTGGAAAGAAAACAATTTTAAAGTATGTTTTCTTGGGAATATTTCCAACATATACGTTTAAATATCTATCTTGTGTGAATGGAATATATCTACAAATGAAAAAACATCTAGCTTCTATAAAGCTTTGGTTAAAGCTCAACATCTATCCTCAAGGCTTAGCACCATTAATCCTTTAAGACAATTTTCAGTCCAATTTTCAGTCTACATGGATCAAGGCTGTTGAATCTAATCTCTCAAATTTAGGCTACACTCCCTCCACAATTCTTAAAATGGAATATGACCAGGAGAAACAAACCTTCAAGCAAAGGAAAAAGAATTGCAGAGAGGCAAGTAGACCTAGGAAAGTTTCCAACCTTCCCGTCACCAGTACGCAACAGATATACAGCTAGTCCTCGACTTACGGCCACAATTGAGCTCAGGTTTTCTGTTGTTAAGTGAGACATTTGTTGAGAGACTTTTGCCCCATTTTACAACTTCTCTTGCCACAGTCATTAAGTGAATCACTGCAGTTATTAAGTTAGTAACCCGGTTGTTAAATGAATTTGGCTTCCCCATTGACTTGGCTTGTCAGAAGGTCACAAAAGGAGATCATGTGACCTTGGGACCCAGCAACGGTCATAAATATGAACCAGTTGCCAAGCGTCTGAATTTTGACCACATGGTCATGGGGGATGCTACAAAATTCGTAACTGGGAAAAACGGTCACAAGTCACTTTTTTCAGTGCCGTTGTAACTTGGAACAGTCACTAAATGAACTGTTGTAAATTGAGGACTACCTGTATTGTGATTGCTGCAGACTTCCTTACACAACTAGAAAGATCTAGCTATCAGAAAGCTTTCTTGTTGCGCAATACCATGCTCTTCTCTCTGCAGTACTGGATGGTAAATACAATAGCAATAGCACTTAGACTTATATACCACTTCACAGTGCTTTACAACCCTCTCTAAGCGGTTTACAGAGTCAGCGTATTGCCCCCAACAATCTGGGTCCTCATTTTACCGACCTCGGAAGGATGGAAGACTGGGTCAACCTTGAGCCGATCAGGATTGAATTCCAGGCTGTGGGCAGAGTTTGCCTGCAACACTGCATTCTAACCACTGCACCACCAGGACAAAGGAAAGGAGGGGAGAAATAGCTATAGCACTTAGACTTATATACCACTTCACAGTGCTTTACAACCCTCTCTAAGCGGTTTACAGAGTCAGCATATTGTCCCCCAACAATCTGGGTCCTCATTTTACAAAGAAATTTCATCCTTTCGGGCTTTGCCCCTATGATTCTGGACAGGTAGAAACTACAGAACTTCTTCTTCATTGCTCCTTTTATGGAGATATCTAAACCAGATTTATATTACCTCTGATTAGTAGATATCCCTATCGCCCAGATTAAATCTATGCTGAGATGCTGCTCACAGATAAAGTAGCCCTTATTACCACATGTCTAGCTATGTTTTTGCAGCAGCACAGAGAATCTGTTCAATCCTGATGGGCCAATATCCTGCAATGCATTCTTTGTCACATATCATTTAATGTTATCTATTATTACTTTGATGATATTAATAGTTTTAAATACTTGTTGCAATTTTAGATGTTATCGTTTTTTAATATAACCTTAGTCTTTCCATTATGATCTTTTATAGGCTGTATCTGGATCTTATCTATTAGACCTTAGTTAGTTGATTTAGAAATGTATTTTAACTCAAATTTTATTTTGTTTATTATCTGTAATGGTCTTTGACCATAATGAATGGATGCCCACTATCTCCATTGTTATTTATCTTAACTTTGGAAGTTTTAAACAGAAATATTAGACAAGATACAGAAATTAATGGACTAGAAATAAAAGGTGAAACGTATAAGTTGCAAGCATTTGCAGATGACTTGATATTTATTTTAGAAGAACATTTAGAGATGATTCCTAAATTATTGGAAAAGATAGAACAGTATGGAGAGATAGCAGGTCTGAAAATAAACAGAGAAAAAACTAAAGTGATAGTTAAAAATCTCACAGATAAGCAAAAAAACAAAAAACAAATGTCAGAAAAAATAGAACTACAAATAGTTAAAAAGGTTAAATACTTAGGAATATATTTAACATCAAGATGTTCAACAATAAAAGAAGATAACTATATAAAATTATTGAACTAATGTTAGCTATTATTTGATAATATTAATAGTTTTAAATACTTTGTTGCGATTTTAAATGTTATGGTTTTTTAATATAATCTTAGTCTTTCCATTATAATCTTTTATAGGCTGTATCTGGATCTCTTATCTATTAGATGTTAGTTAGTTGGTTTAGAAATGTATTTTAACTTGAATTTTATTTTGTTTATTATATGTAATGGTCTTTGACCATAATGAATCGAAACGACAAATCTGAGACCTACCAAATGTGAAATGAACGGACCATATTATCCCAAATCCTTCTGCTGCTTTCAAGCCTTCAGAAGTGGTTTGACTGGACAGAGAAGTTTGTTTATGTCTCGTGGCTTATAAAAATGAGCTTCATTTAACACAAAATTTCCCACTACCACTTCACTCCTTGATGCCAATTTGACTTTTTTCCCCCTCATCCTCATTTTAAAAATAAGCACCAAAGTCTCTAAGCAGATGGGATGTTCAGTTGAGATAGTAGAAGTTGAATGACCTTTACAAATCTAGTGCAAAAGCTCCAGTGATATTTTTTTTTTAATCTGTGTACAAGTTTATTGTCTTCATTTGAAGATTGTGGGAAGGGGAAGGCATGAGTGACAGGAGAGAGAAGAGAAGCTATTCCTTTAACCACAAAATTTAGCAACCTCCCAAATCTATACCTGCCTGATATTCTTGCAAAAGACAAAAAGAACCACAAGCAATGCCGGGTGATTTAGATTCCTGTCTATTGTTTTCCTCTTTCAGATAAAAAACTTGCCCTTTAGAGAAGAAAGGGGAGGGGGAGAAAGGAGACGAGGAAAGAAAAACATCTATTCA
Organism: Protobothrops mucrosquamatus; assembly: GCF_001527695.2. Classification (NCBI taxonomy): domain Eukaryota; kingdom Metazoa; phylum Chordata; class Lepidosauria; order Squamata; family Viperidae; genus Protobothrops; species Protobothrops mucrosquamatus. The sequence continues at coordinate 367,426 of NW_015387531.1, read as the reverse complement.
CCTTTGTAAAAAAAAAAATCAATTATTTCCAGTCCTAAAATAGGGGGGGGAAAACTTATCTTCAAATTGAAATCAAGTCTTGACATTGTGTGTCTGTAATTCTTCACGCTCGCAGGTGACAGTACCCAATATTCATCACCAAATGCCAGATGGAACAGACTCTTCATTTTTCTATCGGTTAGGGTTGGGCAATGAAAATCTTCTAACTGTCATCCCCAAATCATTGTGGGACATTTTCGATTGGTAGGAAAGCATTGCAAGGAATATTTACAGATATTTTTTTTCCTTTTAAAATCAATGCATTACCCAAGAAAAGGTGACACTATTTCATGTGCATCTTTTCTGACAGATTTAATTATTCCAAATATCAGCCGTAGCTTTTGTTTTTTTAGCAGAACGGTTTACAAACACTTTCATGGCATTGATTCATTAAGGCTTTCTTTGTATTAGATGCTGAATGGGGGATTAGGGTATTGGGTGAATAGAAATAGCACTAGCAATAGACTTATATACCGCTTCATAGTACTTTACAGCACTCTCTGAGCAGTTTACAAAGGTCAGCGTGTTGCCCTCATCAGTTTGGGCCCTCATTTTATCAGCGATGGGGTGATGGAAGGCTGAGTCAAACTTGAGCCGGTCAGGATCAAACTGCTGGCAGTGGGCAGAGTTTGCCTGCAATACCGCCTTCTAACCACTGTGCCACCACAACTCTTATGCTGTATGCCAGTTCCATTTACAGGTAGATTTTGAATTACAGCAGCCAATTAAGGTCACAAATCATGACGGTTGTTAAGTCATTGCTGCTCTCTCTATTGTCACCCTATTGTCACACTTAGCCCACCCATCTACCCACTAATTAAAATCAGCCAAATATGTTCAGCCCTTCTCCTTCTGGTGCTGGTGCTGGATAGCCTCCTGTGGTTTTCTAATTAGGCTGATAGGTTAAGTTAAGACCTGCTCCTTAAACTTCTCACTCCTAGGATATAAGAATTATTCTTATCCTCTGCCTCCTGCCAGGAAGAAAAAAGAAAATTTCCTTACAGTTCCTGCACCTACCTAATTGAAGGTTAACTGAAGGATAGACATGAGGGTTCTACTTTTCTTCTGGTCCGCAGCTAGGAGAAGACATCATGAGGGGATTCCTCCAAAGATCTTTCTCAGTGTGAGTAGTGAAAATGAGGGACCAATGTGTAACATGAAAGTAGGTTAAAAAAAAATCAGGTTAGAAATTTGATGGCACCCTGAAATGAATTTGTGGAGCAATCATCAGAAACATCTTCCCATCGGTTGCTGTTGTTTGAATCTACTTCAGCAATTATGATTAAAAGAACACAGGCAGAAAATGGCAGGTTTTAATGTATCTAAGATAAATGTAGGAGATTGGTATAATTACGATTCGACGTTGAGGTATCTCAGTATTGTCTCAGGAGAAAAAACTTTATCTTGATTGGTAGAAATAGACCTTCTCTTTTTCTTGATCACCATCTTCTTCTGTTATAAACAATAACCGGTTCTACATGACTCAAAGATATGGTTAACCTTCATGTATTGATCGATGAGCCAACTTTTCAGATGTTGAAACGAGTAAAAAAAAACATCATTCCTTTCACACATGGCTGGGCTTCCTCTGACCTCCCTTTATTTTTTTAACAACCCAAATTGCAATCATTAGTTACAGTCACCAAAGGTCAGACATCTAGTTTTCTCATTAATAGTTTCCAGCATACCCATAGTTTCAAGCAAAATACTCCAAGGATATGGATAGGCTTCAATAGACCAATCAAAGTAGCCTAGTCATGACCTTCACACTGCGTTGATCCTTGAAAGTGAATCATTGCTTATGCCAAAGTTTCTCAAATAGAGAACTAAAAGGATCATTAACAGCCTGGAACTCCACAAGCAATTCCATCAACAGACACATCAACCTACAACCAGCCTACACACCCCTCAGAATTCAGATCAACCACATAGCCAACCAGCTATGGCAACCAATACCCCCTCTCCCCCCAAACAGTATTTCCCTCCCAATGACTGTCACTTGACATGACCTCCCCATCACAAGACCCATCACAAGACCCTCACTTGATGCGACCCACACCTGACCCATCACAAGATGCATCACAAGACCCTCACGTGAGGTGACCTCCCCATCACAAGTCCTACTGACCATATGAAGGTTTTATAAGCAGAAGAACACCAACACTGACATCCCCTAAACTCCGCTGAAGATGTTAACTAGCCCGGTAAACAAAATGTTCGGAAACTTGGAGAATGAACCTCCACCCTCATCTTATACTCCAGCTACAGATATTCGGCACCATTACAGGATCATTATTTCCAAAATCACCCTTGAATGGCTAGATCCCAGAGCAATATTCAGAGATTGAAGGAGGGGTTTTGGAAACACAGTATTAATGAACTGATCTGCATCTCTCCAGTGAGTATGCAGACTGAAATATAACTGTCCTTCAGATTGTTAAGGACTCTGAATTTTACAGTTTGCTATTCACTCAGCTTCATAGGATGATTCTGAAATAATTCTCCTTAACATGTAGAATGTGACTGTATCTCAGGATTTTGGTTCACTATCATATCTACAGCACTTGGAAAGGATCCAATTGTCCTTTTCCTCCACAAAGACAACCATGGTCATGTTTCTCCTTTCCATTGTGAGGCTTAGAGGGAGGTAGGATTCTCATTAGAAGCATGGAGGATCCAGCAGTGTTGTAGGACTATAAAATATATTCAGCCTTCCTTCCTTCCTTCCTTCCTTCCTTCCTCCCTCCCTCCCTCCCTCCCTCCCTCCCTCCCTCTCTCCCTCCTAAAATTAATCCAAACATGAAAGCCCTTTCAGGACACAGAAATGTGATTTATTTTTTTTTAGATAGAGTGTAAAAGAAAACTAGACTAGCTTTTTTTTTCTTTCCTTTGCTTTCGAGTTCAACTCATGCCTTTCTGCTTTCCTATATTAATGCCATATTCTCTATCTCCAGAAAGGCGAGTAATAACAAATTCTCATGTCAGCATTTCATTGCCAGATTCTTGGATCTTCTGGCACATGATAAGTTGTGTCACTCTCTCTGGCCCTAAAAGTGAAACATCATCTCTTTGACCAGCTCATACTTCCTGCTCTGTCCACACCAAAAGCTTCTGTAAGACAAAGAAGCTAGAGAAAAAGATGCAATATTTAAACTTCCATCACTATTTTTCTTACCCTGCCCTTTTTATTCGTTTTTTGGCATTTCTTCCCTCTTCCCAGCAAACTTCACCTGATTTTTCTTTTTTTTCAAAAACCCCTTCTCTTCCTTGCTAGATTAACAGTCCTCCATTGTTAGGCTGTTGTATCAACAATCCTATTACATTTTTTTTAACCTCTGGACTATCGTGTAAAATAGAATTCATTTGTGTAATGTTTGCCTTGCAGGTTTGTTCACCCTCTTTGAGACTTTTAACATGATAAAGTACATTTGTAAATTTCCTGCGCAGAGCTCAGGGCACCTGTATGCCCATAGACCTCTTCCTTAATGCCTACCAGGCAATTTTTCTTTTCTTTTCTTTTTTTTCTTCTCTTAATTTAAAAGAGGGGAGAAGTGACCTGCTTCAAAGCTGAGAGCACTAGCTCCTAGCTTCATCTTTGTTTCTGGGACTCAAATGACCTCTGTAAGCTTTCTTAGAACATAAAAATGAGAGCTGAAAAATACATTTACCTGCCCAGAAAAAGGACAAATTAAGAAACAGCCTAAAGGGATGTATTTTAAATCAATGCTTTATCATTGGCAATGCGCCCAATGGCAGTCATTTTGGGAATGGGCGAACTCTGTCCCATCCACCATTTTGAGAAAGCACCTACCACCTCAAAACTTCAGAAAAGTGGGCTTCCTGCATTTAGAGGTTGTAGCATCCCAAGATCACGTGATCACCATTTGCAACCTTTCTACCTGGCTTCCATCAACCCAAGTCAACGGAGGAAGTCAGATTCACTTAATGACTTTGTGATTTACTTTACAAACTGTGGCACAAAAGCTTGTAAAAGCAGGTGAAGCTCACTTAACAACTGACTTGTTTAACAATGGAAATGCTGGTGCCAAATGTGGTTGTAAGTAAGCCAAGGACTACTTGTCCCAAAGGTGCTTTTCCAAAAGGCAACTGGACTTCCTTTGTTTTTGCTTGAAGATGTTTTGCTTCTCATCCAAGAAGCTTCTTCAGTTCTGGATGAATGGTGGAGAATGGAAGGATTTATATTCCTTGCAGTCATCTGGTCATTAGTGCTCTTTCTGAGAGTCCTTGAAGCCACTTGGAGGTTTATCTGTGCCCTCAAGGTCACCTGAATAGCGCAAATGCGTGTGGAACCTTCTTGGAACTGTTGAAAGGACTATGTTATAGATAGAAGATCAGTGGTGTCATATCCCTCCCCCTTTGTTGACAACCATGGAACAACTATGACTTGGAGGACTGAGAATCTCCAGAGTCAACAACTACCTATACACAGAGGTGGGATTCAAATATGTGAACAACCAGTTCTCTGTGTGGATTCTGCTTCCGGAAGTCCATTCTGGGCCTGAGCAACAAAAATTAGCTACCGGTTCTGCCGAAGTGGTGCGAACCAGTGAATCCCACCACTGCCTATACACATACCGGAGAAGAATATCCCACTGAATTTCTTCCTACTCAAATTGGTGAATCAGGATTAGATCCTCTTTTACGTTCACAAATTCTTTAAATTTCTTAGTTATGAAACAATGATTTTTTTTTATTTTCAATGAGGAAAAAAATAATAAAGCACATTAGAATGTTGATAGAAATCATCCCTTTCGCAGATCACCAGTTTTACTTATGTAACAAATCCATTGCTTGTCATTTGCATAACCATCTCAGTGTCATGGGATTATGCTAGGAGATGGGGTCTAGTTATTGCACTGGGAGCTGGGAGTGAAATAATGGATTATCCTGTTCCTTACATGCTACATTTTTATAGTCATCAAGAGATCTTCTAAACAAATGACCTTCGGCAAGTCACTGGAGAAGCACATTCCAATCATGTGCAAAAATGAGTTGTAAGCCTTTAGTTGGAATTGAAAACAAATCTGCTACGGGTTTCTGGGGGTGTGTGGATTTGCAAGATTGTCTAAAGCACATTCTCCTGCAATGTAAGCAATGGTACCAAACACAATCTGCTTGCATCCATCTTTCTTCAATCAGAAAAAGATCCATAGTAAACCAATTTGTTTGGGAAAGATGTGTCCTTTACATATATATATATAATGAGGTAGTTGCAAAACAAAGTGAAGACATTTATAAGGAAATTTGCATCACACAGAAGACAAGGATATTTGTAGAATAAAAGCAGTTTCTTTCAGGGATGGAGGTGAGCGGATATATACACTGGGCAAGCTGCATACAAAAGCTCTGAAACACACACATAAACACACACACAAACGAATTTTTAAAATTATTTTATTGGGAAAANTAGTTGCAAAACAAAGTGAAGACATTTATAAGGAAATTTGCATCACACAGAAGACAAGGATATTTGTAGAATAAAAGCAGTTTCTTTCAGGGATGGAGGTGAGCGGATATATACACTGGGCAAGCTGCATACAAAAGCTCTGAAACACACACATAAACACACACACAAACGAATTTTTAAAATTATTTTATTGGGAAAAAATGATTAACTGAAAAAGTGCCTGTGGCTGCAGAATATAAGCAAGCCAGATTTGTATTGATCCACACATCCCCAGTCTTTGTTGTACACATAGAAATGGTGATCTTAGGTGTACCATAATTACTTGCTATTGCAGTATAATTAATTGGCTTATCCTGAATGCGGAGACGTTTCAGTCTGGTTCATATTTCTGACTACATTATAGTTTGCTTAACTTTGTTGAATAAGCAAAAAATGGATTGGGTTCTCAAACATAATAAGCTCCAAACCATGTTTTCCTGACCCTGAATGATTATTCACCCACAAGGGAGATTGCCTTGCCAAGTTCTCAATTTAGGACCACAGTTTAGACCCGGATTTCTTTTGCTATGCAAGGCGGCTGTTCAGTGACTCTTGTCTGATTCTACAACATTTTTGTTTTAACCACAGCTATTAAACAAATCACTGCAGTTGTTGAGTGAATCATGTGGTCAAAGGAATTTACCCAGTGGTGGGATTCAGCCGGTTCACACCAGTTCGGTAGAACCGGTAGCTAAATTTTGTTGAGTTCGGAGAACCGACTGAACCCATGCTGCTTCTGGAAGTCCATTCTAAGCCTCGGAGGCCTCCCGGGCCTAGAACGGCCCTCTGGAAGTACATTGATGTCACTTCCAGAAGTCTGTTCTAGGTCTGGTGGAGCCCCCCCCCCAGCCTAGAACGGTTCACCGGAAGTGCATTGATGTCACTTCTGGAAGTCTGTTCTAGGCCTCGGAGGCCTGGAGGAGGCCTCCCAGGTCTAGAACGGCCCACAAGAAGTGTTTTGATGTCACTTCCAGAAGTCTGTTCTAGGTTCGAGGCCCAGGCCTGCATCCACGCAGAGAACCAGATGTTAAGGTATTTGAATCCCACCACTGAGTCTACCTTCCCCCAATGACTTTGCTTGCTGGAAGTTGGTTGGGAAGGTTGCAAATGGTGATCATGCATGCCCAGGACACTGCAATTGTCTAAATACATGCCAGTTTCCAAGCACCTGAGTGTTGATCATGTAACCATCATTGTGTGATGGTTGCAAGTGTGAGGGTGAGTCATAAGTCACTTTTTTCAGTGCCATACTAACTTTAAATGGTGACTAAACAAACGGTTGTAAGTTGAGGACTACCTGTACTAATGGCTCCATCCCGGCCATTGGCCAGAACTGATGAGGCTGTTACATATAAATCTATCTTCCCTAATCCCAAAGGTGCTTTTTTTCAGGAGGCAACTGGACTTTTTTATTTTTCTTTGAAGGCGTTTCGCTTCTCATCCAAGCAGCTTCTTCAGCTCTGACTGGATGGTGGGGAGGGGAAGGATTTATACTCCTTGCAGCCAGCTGGTCATTTGCATTCTTTTAGAGAGTTGTTGAGTCATTTAAAGCAGAGGCCCCCAACCTTTTGGGCACCAGGGACCGGTTCCGTGGAGAGGGGTTTTTCTGTGGACCAGAAGGTGCGTGGTTTTGTGTGCTGCCTGCATCCCGCGGATGGGGCTTTGCTTGTTAGTGCGGACCAGTTGCTGGCATGCCGTGGCCTGGTACTGGTCCATGGACTGGGGGTTGGGGACCCCTGATTTAAAGAAAAACAAGAAAATCCAGTTGCTTTGTGAAAAAGCATCTTTGCGATAACCATGACCTGGATGACTGAGAATTTCCACAGACATTTACCTTGCCTAATCTAGTGTCCTTCAGATGCACAGAACCTATCTAATCTGTTTGATTGGTAAGGCTCTCCTAAACCTTCCAGTTGGGTCCAAGATATTCTGAGCATCCAGGAGATTTGTTTCACTGCCCTTAGAGCACTTTTTCTGGGAATGGATAATACGGGTAGAACAGACTGAATAACAGAGTTGGAAGGGATCTTGGAGGTCATCTAGTCCAACCCCCTGCTCAGGCAGGAAACCCTATACCATTTCAGACAAATGGCTGTCCAGTCTCTTCTTAAAAACTTCCAGTGTTGGAGCATTCACAGTTTCTGGAGGCTGGTTGTTCCACTGATTAATTGTTCTAACTGTCAGGAAATTTCTCCCTAGTTCCAGGCCATCTCTTTCTTTGACTAGTTTCCATCCATCCCCCCTTGCCCTGTCCTCATGTGCCCTGGAGAATAGGCTGACCCCAAGGCCAGAAGTAAAGGACTGAGAAGTAGTAACTACTTTTGCATGTCTCTGTTTGATTACAAGTGTAGGTCGTGTTGAATGATATATGGTAACATAATGATCATGGATAATTTCAAGCAGATGCAGAAGAAAATTACTGGCTGGATTTTCAAGACTGGATAGCTACTAACCAATGTTCTTTTTATAATTGGTAATTTTATTTTATTTTATTTTATTTTTTAAAAATACCCAAATATCCCAGGAAAGTAATATGATATCTTACTTGGGAATATAGAACAAAGAGTTCCCTGAGAATTGCAGTTTGTTGTTGAGGACTGGGTTTCCATCCCTTTTTTTTTTTTTTTTTTTGTTGCCTTTCTAGAAAAATGGCATGCCCATTTAATCATTTCAGTGGCACTTGAGCCCTAAAAAGAAATCAAACTCAGAGAAATGCTAAATTAGTCTTTTCCAGCCTGGTGCCTTTGAAGTACGTTGGACCACAACTCTAGTAGTTCCTGAACCAGCAGGACAATGGTGTGTGGCTATAAGCTGGGGTCTCCATTTGGTCACCATCAGACTGTGTTGAATTATAAACATTTCAAAAGTCAAGGCATGTGCCCATTCACAGGAGAAAGTCCAGGAAATGATTAATTGCTTTGCTAAATTCCTTGTGAACTTATTTGTGCACTCACTGATGTCAATTCTATTTACATGGAGTCTTTAATATAGATCAAAAGACTGCCCTCCTTCAGATCTGTTCAGCATCTTTCTTCAGAGGCTTCTCTGGGGCCGTAGAGACAGTCTATTATGCTTGAGAGTGTCTGATAGAAATTAAGGCTGCATCAAAACTAAAGTCAAAAACTAGACTCCAAATGCATCAGAAATGCATGTAGCAGATAATGTGTGCTTTGATGGAAAAAGCCTCCCAGTCTTTCAAACAAAAATGTGTTTAAACATCTGAAGCAGCAAATGACTTTATGCAGATGAAGGATGTGATAGGTGGGACAGCACTGACAAACAAGTCTATGGTGATGCCCTCATATCAGCTTTTCTGCCACAGCTTTTCTGCCACAGACACAACAGCTTTTCTGCCACAGACACAACAGCTCTGTGCAGACAAGCCTGCACAGCAATGCATGAATAGGCAAACATGATATTATGACTGGACCAGAGCTTTTTTTTTTTATCAAAGAGATATTTGCCTTTCAAAGAAAAAAAAATACTCAGTGGTCATACTTGGGTGCTCCCTGCAATTCTTGCTAAGGACCGGTGGTTCTCATTGACTTGGTAAATCAGTAAATCTAAGCTCTGAAAGGAGAGTTATAGATTTCCAGATGTAGTTGATCTACAATTCTCAAAAGTGTTTACCATTGGCCATTTGGGCTGGGGCTTATGGATATTGGAATCCAATAACAGCTGGAGGGCCATGATTTCTCACTCAGATTGTAATCTATTTTAAATGTTCTTCTCTTTTGCATATTCCCAATATTTCATAGGAAAAAAGCAAGTTGTTTAGTGTACAAATAGCAGGCATTTAAATTCTCTGCAGAGTTTAAGACTCAGGACCCATGAATGTATGTATGTACGTGTGTAATGAGTCTATTAATCAGACTCTACTAACATAGTAGTCCTAGTAAACCCAACCTATTTAGATGACCCTCAATTGGGAAAAGTTGCTGTTGACTATTTCAAGCATATTTTGATTCCAGTCAACCTCTCAAAGTCTCCTTGTTTTTCTGATATTGTAGGAGGAAAGCCATGTTATTCTATGGTAGCAAGATCAGGAGTCTGGTGACAACTCACACCTTTTAGTCTAAGCTATTAGTTTCATGGAGTGTAGTTCACTCCCATAGAGTGGCTCACGAAAGACGATGCCTTTAAATAAAATTTGTTGCTCCAAAAAGGTGCTGCCAGTTTCTTTCTGGTTTTCTCCTTCCCTCCTGAAATGAGAAAAAAAAGTTGATGGATTCAATAACTGCATTTCCAGTCTGGCAGCTATGTGGCAACTTTCAATTAATGAGCATCTGGACTGGTTTCATTAATACTTTTCTAAAAAGAAAAGGCATGTTGCACAAATTGATAGCTAATGTGATGCAGACGACAGCAATCGGAATTAATTAGAGATAGAGGTTTGCTGTAGAGTCAACCACTCTTCTTTCCACTATCTCCTTCCCTTCCCTCTTTTCAAGACAGCAGTTGTCTCAAGGGAAGCTCTTCAATTCAAAGAAATGCAGATAATAATTAAGGATGTCTCAAGTGGCAGTGATGTCCAGCTGGATGTTTCACTACAGAGAATGATAAAATAATAATGGCTAATTAGTAATACCAGAGTAAGCACACAACGGTGCCAATCACGTGCCTAGACTCAGAAGCAGCGACAAGGTGGACTTTTCCAAAACACAGGTTCGATTTTACCAAGAAGCAAACTGGCCGTAGCTAAAAATGCTCCGATAAGCTGATTCTAAACCAGCTCCCAAATTCCAGCAGCCTCAGATTCTTTCTTTATGTCACCTTCACTTGCTGAATAAACAGAAGTCTACATAAATTTGAAATTCATGCTTGGAAGAGGTTGTTCTAGGACTTTAGAAGAAGAGAACCCTCTGCACATTTCCTTTGAAAAATTCTAAATCTAAGCATAAATAAAATAAAATAAAATGTGCTGACTGAGGACAACCCAGTAAGGTTCCACTGATGGTGACGTGGCAGATAATGCAATTTCTCACCTTCCTTCTTGTGAGTTTTCTTCCTCATCACTTTCCTTGGAACATCTAGCCCCAACACAAAATGTTATTATTTTGCCCTAATTCTCCTGTTCTTTAGGGACAGAAAATATGATTTGCACGCAGAAAAACACTGCACGTTCGTTTATGATCCCAGAACAAGATGCTGCCACTGACCTATAAACTGTGAAGGCTGAACCTGACAAGACCAAAAATGAATCTAAAATCAGACGGGATCATTATAAAAACGTTGTTCAAGTACCCTTAACACCCAAGGCTGAGAAACAGCAAAAAATATGTTGCCACATAAGGTGGAGAAAGAGACATATGAATTAAACTCTGGCTAGGTTTCTAGAGTCTGCAGCAGCTGTTCTTCATCCATATAATGTCTTCTCTCTCATCTGCAACGAAGGCAACTTATCTATCTAAGCCACCTCCTGGAATATTTTGCTGCAAAGCTCCTGAGTACATTCCAAAGAGGAAGATAGATAAGTATGCCCTGCCCAGAAGAAGGCTCTGACAATAGGACCTTCACAGTTTAGCATCGCAATATCTAAATTATCACTTATTATTATTATTATTATTATTATTATTATTATTATTATTATTATTATTATTATTATTATTATTATTATTTATCATCGCACAGTCAGCCAGATGTTCAGACTGGATTTGGCATTTTTGTCTACCTATCGAGTCCTTACCCAGGACCTGGGATAGGCAGATGTGGATGTTTGATGGTATTACAGATATCGTTGCAGGATGGAAGCAGTTCCTAGTAAGACCGCCTTTTGCAATTGACTAATGGCGAAATAATAATAATAATAATAATAATAATAATAATAATAATAATAATAATAATAATAATAATAATAATAATAATAATAATAATAATAATAGTTGTTGTTGTTGTTGTTAAAAATAACAATAACATGTTGTTGTTGTTGTCGTCGTCACATGACTTTGTTACGTTAGACAAGGGACCACAGTGCTATTGCAGAGTAGTAATTTGGCTGCCAAAAAAGCAACTCTGTTGTAGGAAGTGCTTGCACACTTCTCAAGGTGCGCCACAGAAGGGCAAGCTGACTTTGCACTGGAAAGAAAGACTGCAGCTCTTCCTGCAGCAGCATCCTAGGCCCTCTACCTTCCCCAGGGCTACCTCGTAAACGGGCACTGCAGCCGAGAAGGTTCAAAGCCAGCAGAAATCTGACTGCCTGCACAGAGCACCAATTCATCCCCCCCCAAAGTGGTACCTATTTATGTATTTGCATAGAACAGGGGTAGTCAACCTTGGCTCTTTTATGACTCGTGGACTTCAACTCCCAGAATTCCTGAGCCAGCTGTGTTGGCTCAGGAATTCTGGGAGTTGAAGTCCACGAGTCATAAAAGAGCCAAGGTTGACTACCCCTGGCATAGAACATGCTTTTGAAATGTTAAGTGGACAGAAGCTGAGGTGAGTGACGGGAGCTCACCCCGCCATGCAGTGCTAGGACTTGAACTGCTAGAGCAGAGACCATCTCCAGCATCATTAAGCCATTGAGTGCACCACATTAATACCACTTTACAATGCCTTGGTAAGGCCACACTTGGAATACTGCATCCAGTTTTGGTCACCACGATGTAAAAAAGATGCAGAGAAGAGCAACAAAGATGATTAGGGGACTGGAGGCTAAAACATATAAGGAACAGTTGTTGGGATTGGGTATGTCTAGTTTAACGAAGAGAAGGACGAGGGGGGACATGATAGCCGTGTTCCAATATCTCAGGGGCTGCCCCAAAGAAGAGGGAGTCAAGCTATTCTCCAAAGCGCCTGAAGGCAGGACAAGAAGCAATGGATGGAAACTGATCAAGGAGAGAAGCAACCTAGAACTAAGGAGAAACTTCCTGACAGTGAGAACAATTAACCAGTGGAACAACCTGCCTCCAGAAGTGATGAATGCTCCAACACTGGAAGTTTTTAAGAAGAGACTGGACAGCCATTTGTCTGAAATGGTATAGGGTTTCCTGCCTGAGCAGGGGGTTGGACTAGATGACCTCCAAGATCCCTTCCAACTTTTATTATTATTATTATTATTATTATTATTATTATTATTATTATTATTATTATTATTATTATTATTATTATTATTATT
>NW_015387531.1:336537-353618 GCF_001527695.2 Protobothrops mucrosquamatus | reverse complement strand
TTTCACATTCTAATTTATTTAGAACTTTATGTGATTTTAAGCAAATTGCCTTGGGAAAATCTAATTTTGAAGGGCAGGCGACAGAGTTTAATTTTATTCCTACTCTAGTGGCCATCTCTCACTCTGTAGAACTGTGATGAGCTGTTTGTTGTTCATCTTTGCCTGCTAGAAGTCTGTTCTGCTCCTAACTCTATAGAAACGAGACAAAAATTCTCCCTTTGTATCCTTTTTAAACAACTGCTAACAGCCATACTTGCAATGGAAGGGAATATAGTATATAGAATATAGTATACAGAACACAGTATACAGAATAGAGTAATTGCAATACCAACACCAGTTGCAGAATCATAGTATGGCCTGGACCTTGGTGATACCCTTAGTACAGTCTTCTGTCCAGTGCATTAATCTACTAGCATCCCTAAGAGAGGATCCTCCAGCCTCCATTTATACCACAAACTTTCTTCCAACCAAAATCTGCTTCCTTGTAATTTTAGCTTTTAGTCCATTGATTCTTTTTATATCTTGTAGAACAGCCCCATCTTCTATGGGTCACCTATTTAAATACAGCTATCCTGCCTCTCCATAGTCTTCTCCATAGAGAAGACCATGGAGAGGCAGGATAGCTATATTTAAATAGGTGACCCATAGAAGTATAGCTGGTGTTTCCTCCAATTCCTTATGAGGTTTTAACTGCCTCCTTCTCTTCTTGGTCTCCTTCTTATAATCTGGTCTCCAGAATTGAATGCAGTAGTCTAAGGGGTGATGCTGATCAATGGAAAATAGAAAACAACAATGACTTAGGTTGATCTTGATTATGCCATTTCTGCTGTTGCAACCTAGGATTATATTTGTGTCTTTGTTTTATAGCTGCATCCTGCTTTCTGCTGTTTATCAAGACACATATTATTTTCGCACACATATCACAAGGCAGTGTGGTTTCTCCTATCCTAAATTCAGGCCTATATTCCAAACGTAGGACGCTGCATTTTAAAATTCATCTTGTTGGTTTCTGCATGTTGTTCTGGGTTGTCAACACCTTCATGAATCTTTATTTTGTGCTGTTTTTGCATTGCGTGCATATTTGATGATCCTATTTTCTAACCCCTCATCCGAGTCGTTTAAAATATGTTGAACAGCATGAGACTCAGGACAAATGATATTCCATTTGACAGTTCCTCCCGATCTGATGCCAACCCATGGGCACATTCCCATGTTAACCAGCAGCTTCTTTAAAAATTCAGAGGGAGGAAAATCAAAATTAAAAAATACATCACAATTCAAATCCAATATTGAGCGGATAACGTCACTCGTCTTCTCTCACATGTTCTTTCTTTCCTTCTCTCCTTCTCCTTATGGTCCTTGAATGGGGACATAATGAGTTGCCATCATTTTGCCATGTTACATATGTTTAGAGCTGATACTTATTTCTATTCATCAGAGTCTCCAATCCAGTTCTACTCTTTAATGAGCTGGGAGCCAATCAATAATTCATTGCTACATGAATAACTGGGGGATGATAGCTACTTATTTGGGAAGATGTAATCAGAACTCATTCTCTCTTTTACTTACCAGCTCCTCCTAATTCCTGGGTAATCCAATAGACTTGAAGTAAGCATCAAAGGAAAGCTTAAACGAGAAGGTAGTAGGCTGCATCAGCACGTAGGAGAAAAACTACAATCATTCCTCGTGGCACAAAGCTGCTTTTTTTTTTTAAAGTTATGAAGTTGCAGAATTCCTACAGTGGTGATAGGCTGGGAAGCTACTTTAAAAAAAATCCATATCATTAATCTTGATGATATATGTGTAAGGGGGAAGGCAGGAATGCTTTGAGGAACAAGGTCATTACTGCATAGTGGTTTACATTCTTTCACATTAAGACAATTTAATCTGAAGTCTTTTCAGATTATGCTTCCAAGCTTCATTGTTGGGATGGACTGTGTGAAACCATCCCAATTTGTTCCATCAGTTCAAGTTTTTCCATACTTATTAAAAGTATGTACCTTTTTTAGAATTTCTCAAAGTCGGCTTGACCTATGGCAGGGGTAGGCAACCTTGGCTCTTTTATGACTCGTGGACTTCAACTCCCAGAATTCCTGAGCCAGCATGGCTCAGCTTGGAAACCTCTCCCTTTCCCCTCAGCATGGCTGGCTCATGAATTCTGGGAGTTGAAGTCCACGAGTCATAAAAGAGCCAAGGTTGCCTACCCCTGACCTATGGTAACCCAAGCAAATAAGCCAATGAAATTCTGCAGAGAAGATGATCCGCTATCCGCTATGCTTTGAGAGGACAATAGACATGAATTTCCTTCATCCTAATATCCCCCAGATCTCTAAAATATTGGTTCCCATAACCCCCTTTTGGCTATAGTACTCAGATTTACCAAAGCCACAGTCCCAATATAGCTGGGATTATGTAAAGTTGAAAAACATTGGTATGCCCCCCTCTTTACTTTATATAACCATAAAAAGAGTCCTGCTAAATCAAATACATTTAGTTCAACACTGAGGATCCAGTGCTAGTCATACATAGACACTATAATTTACATGACATTCAAAACTACAGTGTCTCTAAGGAAAGGATAATAACTCAAAGTTGACTCAGCCTTCCATCCTTCTGAGGGTGGTAAAACTGAGGACCCAGATTGTTGGGGGCAAGATACTGACTCTGTAAATCGCTTAGAGAGTGTTGTAAAACACTATAAAGTTGTATATAAGTCTAAGCGCTATTGCTGTCAATCTTTTGCCTCTGTGTTCAAAATTATCAAGGGGAAGGGAATAGAAGACTTTTCTGTTGAGCCTGACTCTGCCTCAGAATTTTCTGTGCTTTTGTGCAATTACTTTCTTGTCTTGACTGCGTCCTTCTGCCATCACTGTCTCTTGTGACTCATAAAATAGATCTAACTCTGTAGCCACATTTTGTAAAATAATGTGTGCAAAGCTTTTTAGAAATCCTCTTAAGAGGAAACTAAATATTGATTATTATTCATGCAGCAATTATTGTACCTTTCAGGGAATAAGATTTTTGGTGTCATTGAAATTGCTAGCAGCATCTAAGTACTTATATTTAAAGACTTGAAGAAGGTCTGTTGGTTGGATCAACGTTCTTTTTAATGATAGTTTGCATTTAGTTTGTTTTCTTAGCATCCTGAAAACTATTTTTCTATTAAGGAACAAGCAATTCTTCTGAGATTCACACAGGGATTTCTCTACTTTCTAACCACTGTGCCACGGTGGTGCAGTGGTTAGAGTGCAGTATTGCAGGCTAACTTGCTGCTCACTGCCAGGAGTTCAATTCTGACCAGTTCAAGGTTGACTCAGCCTACCGTTCTTCCAAGGTCGGTAGAATGAGGATCCAGATTGTTGAGGCCCATATGCTGATGTTGCAAGCCCCTCAGAGAGTGCTATAAAGCATTGTGGAGAAATATATAAGTCTTAAGTGCTATTGCTTGCCCAATTATCCTTGTCCAAAGTAGAGTTCTATACAAAGAGCTTCTCAAAATTATTCCTTCTTTTTGTGGAACAGAAATTTGGTGAGACAATTTAACGACTCTAAAGTAAGAGGACGTTCTCTGACAGCTTATTGGAGCTGATGATCACCATGAGCATTTATGCAATGTTATTTTATAGCATATACTCTACATAAAGACATGTTGATAAGAGAAAGGATCACTCTGGATTTTTTTGCATCAAGGATGCTTTTATACAGTTTGCTTATGGGTAATTGTTAAGTAAGAATGAGAAAGTTTATAACTATTTGTAGACCTATTATGTAAGGGGAGGAAATTTTAACAGTTTTTTTTTTTACTTTTCTTTTCAACATCCAGCCAGGGTAGGGTTTTTTATGTTTAGTGTTGGAAAAAGACAGTGGATTTTTTATTTTTAAGAAAAAAAATGGAGAACTAATATCAAATGGAAGGATATGTAGGCATTCAGACTGACATGAACTAGAATCTGTTAGGAGTAACTGGGGTGGATCAACTGAAGATATAGTAAAATATCAGTGTTCATTTTTTCTCTAGTCTTCCTTGAGAAAATATGTGGAGGAGAATCTAGTTGTGTGTGTGTGTGTGTGTGTGTGTGTGTGTTTCCCCACTTTTTAAAAGTAATGGGTTAAGAGAAACCACAGGCAATATACCCATCACTAATTTTATGAATTTAGACTATTTTTACCCTATAACTGCTTTCTTTGAGCCTCTGTGGATAATAAATTTTAAAATATGCAGTTATGTTACAGTGAAAGAATTTAGTGACTCTGGGGTGCTATAGAAATTGTGCACGCCTGTAATGATGGGCATATCCACTTGTGAAGATGCAAACACACACACTCGCACGCACCCCAAATCAAGTCTTTTGCCAGGTGTCAATTTGCATGATGGAAATTCTCAGCCCAAAGTGAGCTATCTGATGCCACTGAAGTAAAATGCTCTCAAATCTGTCCTTGATAATAGGGAGATACCTGAGAATTCTGTCTTGAGTTGAAGGTTTCAAGAAGTACTTGGCAGATAAAAAATAATTTTCCTCCAATAAGGGGGAAAAAAATAGAGGGCTTTGAAAAGGAACTTCTTTCTGAAACACAATTGGTTTATTCATTTTAAGAATTCCTTTCCTATCAGTTATCATCTCTGCCTGTCAGGCTTAGCTCTGAGGAATCCTTGATCAGAGTAATCCTGAAGTGGAAGTCTGAGGCAAAAATGTTGCAAGATTAACATGTGGAACATCATGTCCCTTGAGGTGAGATCCACACCCAGCCTTTTGGCCTTCTGTAGGGGTCTTAACATCTGGCTTTGCCAATTGGCCTGGGGGATGTCATCGATGGGGACAGGTGATTGATGGATGGAGGTGATTGATGGATGGAGAGAAGACTCTACCTCCACCCTGTTTGTACGTTGCTCTCTCCTTGTCATCTTTGTTAATTGTAATCTAATATTTACAACATTAATGTTTTAATGTTTTACCTTGTTGTTTTTCTCTGTTGCAACCCATCAAGTCTCTAGGTGATATGGGCAGCATATAAATTTAGTAATAAATAAAAATAAGGATCCTGCCAAGTCTTAGCCAGTTATCAGAGTTTAGGCTCAGGATAAGAAGAATAACATAGTTGTTCAAGCAGAAAACCCTATACCATTTCAGACAAATGGTTGTCCAATCTCTTCTTAAAAACCTCCAGTGTTGGAGCACCCACAACCTTTGAAGGCAAGTCACTTCACTGATTTTTTTCTAACTGTCAGGAAATTTCTCCTTAGTTCTAGGTTGCTTCTCTCCTTGATTAGTTTCCATCTATTGCTTCTTAACCTGCCTTCAGGTTGACCCCCTCTTCTTTGTGGCAGCCTTTAGATATTGGAAGATTGCTATCATATCACCCCTAGTCCTTCTTTTGATTAAACTAGACATACCCAATGCCTGTTAAGCCTCCACCTGGTATTCTTTCAGTGTTTCCAGTGCCTTTTGGCTCATGTTGTGTTGCTCATAACCATATCTGACTGTGATCTTGTTGCTTCCTTCTGGATCTTGTGACTCTTAAGTTTTATTTTGGATTTCAGCATACCACCTCTTTGTACTGAATGAAAAAAAGCCTACTAACTGTTCTTAGTACTGATTTTTATTTGGAATAGACTTTTTCTTTCCCCTTCAGCTCTTTTGTTTGAAGAGTGATTTATAGGCACTAAGATAAGATAGAATAGTACTCTGGATTGCTTATTTTAAATTAGATCATTGGTTCATCTAAATCAATATTGTCAACACCGATTGGCAATCTTCCTTGGGGATTAAGACAAGAATTCTCTCAGCTCTAACCAGATGAATTGTTGTTGTTGTTTTAAACCAGGCAATGCTGCTCCTTTACTTCATGTTTTCTGCATCCCTCAGGTTTCAGCCAAAAAGGCCAGTCTTTTTTGTTTTGTTTCTAGAAACAGCTTTATTCTGAGTTAAATTGGTGGGAACCATCTGACATTGCTAGTTGAAGGAATTCTTGAGGGTTCATAATGCTTTCTATGCATGTGTGAGTTGGGAGTTAGGGCTGTCAGAGGCTTCCTTATCAGTTATGTGAGGAGAGCAGAGGACAAGACCCCAAAACACAAAAAGGCTGGGCCTGGCTGGATCTGGATCTGGATCTATCCAAATATGGATTTTGTTCAGTATTCTGTATCACACAAGGAGAACCAGTTTGGTCCAGTGGTTAAGCCACCAGGCTAAAAACTAGTAGATTGTGAGTTCTAGTCCCAACCTACCCATGAAAGCTGCTAGGTGACTTTGGGCCATTCACCCAGGGACTGTGAGTTCTAGTCCTGCATTAGGCATGAGAGCCAACTGGGTGACTTTGGGCCAATTACCAATAGACAGTGAGTCCTAATCAGATTTTAGACATGACAGCCAGTTGGGTGACTTTGGGCCAATCATAAGGAGACTGCAATTTGTAGTCCCACCTTGGGCAGGAAAGCTGACTGGGATGATATTGGAGGCCTCAGTCTGTCTCAGCCCATGCCATCAAGCTTGGGCGACAAGTCAGTTGGTCAATTCCTGTCACAACCAATGGATCAATACTTGGGTAGTCTGAAGGAAGCGGACCCTGCATTAGCAGGAAAAGGACAGGAACAAAAAAAGAACAATTCTGTGTCACTCAGTAACATATCTAATCTATTTGTACCTCATAAGCAGATCATGAAAGAATGTCGCTCTTCCTAACCCCAGCTGTAATCCTCGATTCAGAATGTAGCAGAAAGTAATAATAATAATAATAATGATAAAGTTGGAAGGGACCTCGGAGGTCATCTAGTCCAACCCCCTGCTCAGGCAGGAAACCCTATACCATTTCGGACAAATGGCTGTCCAGTTTCTTCTTAAAAACTTCCAGTGTTGGCGCATTCACCGCTTCTGGAGGCTAAGTCACTAATGAATTTATCTTAATCCCTTTTGAAAGCTACAGAACTAAATCATTAGCAGAAATGTATTTTTTAAAAAATCTGTAAAAAATCATTCCTGTCTGTTGTGCCGTGGGTATTCTCCTCTCTGCTGAAACATCCAGAAAGCCTGGGCTATGTGAGAATTCTGAAATGACAGCCATCAGTTAGTGGTCTGATTTATGTGTCAAATTGGTTGAATTTATCCTATTCCCTCCATATTTTGCTTAGACCAAATCTGTTGCTTTGCATGGTAGGCTGAATGAAGGCAGCTGCCTCCAGCTTTCATAACATAAGATGTGCATATCTCCCAGCAGGAGACCTCCGTTAGCAATGCAGTAAATAAATAAACTGAAGGAAATATGTTATTGCTTTCATATCGAGTGTCTAAACCCATTTCAGACAATGAAAGCTGAATACAGGAAGAAGCACACACATACACACACACACACACACACAGAGATCAGAACCTAAATGGTCTGTCTGCCACCTAGAGATGCCACCAAGGTTTAGCATGTAAGCATCAATAGAACGGCTTCGGAAGAACTTAGTGCATTGAATAAAATCTCACAAGCAACCATGAAAAAAAAAAGGCTTTTGATTCAGCATACCTAGCAGGGGATCCTAGGAAATTTCTTTTGTTCTTAAATATAATTGATTCCAACCCATAGCACTGAAAAAACATGTCCCTCTGAAGACCTCCATCCCCCTTTTTTTAAAAAACAAAACTACACTTTTGTATTAAAAACACAGGGGATGTTATTTTGGGCTTTACAATAAACACAGGCAGTGTTCTATAGAGGTGAAAAGATTCACAAATGCCCACAACTGAAGAACAGTTTTTGAAATTAATGGAATTGGCAGAGATAGCAAAACTAACTACTCTGAGGAAAGACGAAAGCCAATTTAGATTTGTTTCTATTCAGAGGCCACTTTTGTACTGCTTACTTGAGAAAGATAAAAATGAGGTTTCAGCTTCACTATTCAGGGTTCAGGATTCGATTATTTGATTTCTTATGGTTACAGAAATGTTGTATATTTTGCTATTATTAGAAATGCACACTATATATTTATATGTTTATGTTTAAACCTAGAGTAAGAGGATGCATACATACATGCGTACAGATAAACATATGCTTATACATATGCATGTATTTATATATATATATACATACACACATACACATAGACATTCGTTCATTCATTCATTCATTCATTCATTCCTTGTCTGGGGAATTCTGGGAGCTGAAGTCCATACCTGTTCAAGTTGCTAAGATTGAGAAACAGTGGTCTAAACTCTAGTCCCTGAATCAACTGTATTGTTGTGTTTAGAGACAATGATAGCCTTGTCTATGCAGGAGAAAAAGAGGCTGAGCTGGAAAGCAGGGTTAAATATGTCATAACTTTGGAATCATTGCATTGTCACAAAAGACCTAAGTCCAGTCCCTCCCCAGTAAATTCCATTGCCCTCTATATAGCACCAATTTAGCTTTGACCATTTCATTGACAAGATTCTTTTATTAGAAGTAACAATAATAAACTCTTCTTTGCAAATGTTCCTGGTTATTCCCCCCACCCACCTACCCCGACAGTCTACCTATCACCACTCTGTTAAAAGCACCCTATAGTCTCAAACATTACATTTGGTAATCTATCCCACCAAATGTGGTTCAGTTTGATTTGAGGATCACAGCTACAGCTAAGCAAAGCAACCATCTAACTTACCACCCAAATCTGCAGAGTACTTTTTACACAGCATATAAGAAGCAGAAATAAATCCTTCTCGTGAACACTACCTCTTCACTTACCTTATAGTAACACTTAAAGTCATCCCCATAAAATAGTTATGACTGCATTTTATTTTGCTTTCATATAAAAATTTTTTAGATTGGTTTGCTCTAAAGGGAGACCCTGCATGAGTAGATAAACATTAGAAAGAGGAGCGAAGAAGCAAGCTAATTTGTATTTAATTCCACTTCCATGATGTCGTATCCAAAAATCACATGAAATTTCAATTAATTCTCCGGGTAATATCCGAGAACAGTTTTCTCTGGAATAAAGGCTACACCTGGGTTCTGATTTACAAAGCAGGAATAGATTTTAAAATAACCTCAACAGACGTAAACAGGCATTGGGCTGGGAGGAAAGAAAGCAACCCTTTAATCAATCTTTAACCAAACACCCTGTTCTGTATGAACAAGTGTGCCATCAAAGAAGGTTAACTAATCAGCATTCAGTCCTCTTGTATAAGCCATGTTATTTGGTTATAGCTAATTCTCCTTGTACAATGCACACTGTTCTGAACAATAATTCAATGCAGCTTGGTTAGGAAGCATCTTGTTATTGACAAAAGAACAGTTACTATTATAAGCAGATCTCTAACAAACAACAACTTGGTAGATTTGCAATGCCAACCCAGGCATGGATTTCTGCAATGCCAACCCAGGCATGGATTTCTGCAAGTTGTATCCACTGTTTTTTTGCAGTCTGTCTAACTAATTTCCTAACGGTCTCTTGATTTGGTGTATAAAATTAGGTTATATTGTTTGGGGGACCTTTGTGTTTCCTAGCAGGATTGCTGATTTGGTGAATCATTTTCACCACAAAGAGGGGGCTCAACCTATTCTCCTGAAGGCAGGACAAGGAGCAATGGATGGAACTAAGGACAAATTTCTTGACAGTTAGAACAATTAATTAATAGAACAGCTTGCTTTCAGAAGTTGTGAGTGCTCCATCACTGGAGGCTTTTAAGGAGAGACTGGACAGGCACTTGTCTGAAATGGTATAGGGTCTCCTACCAGAGCAGGGGAGTTGGACTATAAGACCTCCAAGGTCCCTTCCAACTTTGTTATTCTGATATTCTATTATAATTTATTTTGATGCTCCTGAATCTCATCATACTCTGTTTCCTTCACAGTACCTCCGGATGATCCAATCATCATTGGAGGACCGATCATCAGTCTGCGAGCTGGTGACCCCCTGAATCTTACCTGTCATGCTGACAATGCCAAACCAGCAGCGTCTATCATCTGGATGAGGAGGGGAGAAGTCATCAATGGAGCAACCTATTCCAAGGTAAGCAGATCTGACACCTGGAAGGGAGCAAGCAAAGATAGTTTGGGTTTACAGAGTTTGCCACCAGGAGCTTTTGAATGAAGTATAGGTAGTCCTCCACTTACGACCACAGTTTTTGTTGCTAAGCAACGCAGTTTTGCTAAGTGACTTGGGCCTGGTTTTACAACCTTTTTTATCACTGTTGTTTGTCACAAATGGCATGACCTCAGGATTCAACCATTGTAAATACATGCCAATTGCCAGTGGCCAAGCACCCAAATTCGACCATGTGATTGTGGGGATGCTGTAACCCTTGTAAGTGGTAAGGACCAGTGGTAAGTCACTTTTTTCAGTGCTGTTGTCATACTGAACAGCCACTAAATTAGTGGCTGTAAGCAGTGGTGGGATTCAAATACATGAACAACCGGTTCTCTGTGTGGATGCCGCTTCCGAAAGTCCATTCTGGGCCTGGGCAAGAAAAAATTAGCTACCGGTTCTGCCGAACTGGTGCGAACTGGCTGAATCCCACCACTGGTTGTAAGTTGAGAACTGCCTTTGTTCAGATGCCTTCTTCTTGGAGATTTCAGCCCACATTCTTTCTGTCATACAACTCACGTCCTCACATCTGGCATTCCATCCCAGCACTGAATCCAGACCTACTTAGTTTTAGAAAAGAGGGGGAATTATATGCTGTTTTACAATGCTCTGGGATCTTCTTTTTGAAGAACAATAGAAGTAGAATAAGTAGTCGGGATAATGTTCTTTTCTCTAAATCGTAATATAAGAAGCTCAAGTGATATGGGGTAGGTGCTCAGCAGAAAAGCCAGAATGGATAAATATACTATTGTTTCATATATTACATAGCGTTGTATGAAATCCAAATGACCAATAGGCACCCACAACCTGGATCCCACAGAGGCTGAAATAATACCACGCCACTTTGGAAAATGGGGGTGGGGAAAGGACCCAAACATGGAGACAAGCAAAGACAGAACTGTAAAAACCAAGGATTTGGGACAAAACAAACTTTATTCAGGGCAAATTGTCCCCCTGCAGCTGGAGAGGCCATAAGCTAGACTGTACACCATCCTTTGGTCTCCAGCTGAGCATTTTGCCAATATGACACCGGGCTATAATTTCTGAAAGAGCGCTCGGTGCCTGAGTGCAGCATTATATTAGTTTCTAAGAGTTTTATTTCCACTGTAAAGAAAAACTCTGCTGCTGAAAACACCACTAAAGGTGCCTCACGGGCAAGCAAAAAGCAGGAGACTTCAGGAAGAAAAGGCTGTGGAAAGTAATAGCTCTCACCTCTGCATATTATAAACCACCATCTTGAAGATGTCAGCCTCACCTTCGTGCCTTTTGGCACAACTTTTATCTTGGGCTGCCTTGAAGTTTTATTATTATTATTATTATTATTATTATTATTGCAGGGATGGAAATCTAGGTTCATATGATTTTGTTGTATGTTTGTATTTGGATGGCAAGAAGATGCCACTTTCTCGATGATTGATCCTTGTTGGTGTGGCTGGTTGAAAGTGAGAAGGCAGAAGGAAGAAGCTTAGATACCCAGCAACAGACATGATGGTGAAGAATGCTTAGTAGGTAGGCTCAGCTGTGAAGTCCAAAGACTATCCTGAACAAAACCTGATCTGAATCTGTAGTCCAATACAGTTTTGAGATGATGTGAAGCATAATTCATCATTTCTGAAAAGCATCCAGTTGGAGAGAACTGGTCTATTCTTGTTGATCCATACTTGCTGGCTTCAGGCTTCTGGCAAAAGGTTTTCTCCTCCTCACCAGAAAAATTAAGAATCTGGAACTTCCCATTGACACAGCTGCAATGAGATTCAGGACTCACAACTAAGGAAGGTCAAGTCCAGAATCAAGGAAGGTTTGATTGGCTATGATGAGATTGTCCAAGTAAAGTCCCAGCTTGGTCAGGAATAGAATAGAATAGAATAGAATAGAATAGACCTTGGAGGTCTTCTAGTCCAGCCCCCTGCTCAGGCAGGAAACCCTATACCATTTCAGACATTGTCTAGTATCTCTTCTTAAAAGATTCCAGTGATGGAGCACCCACGATTTCTGGAGGCAAGCTGTTTCACTGGTTAATTGTCCTCACTGTCAGGAACTTTCTCCTTAATTCCAGGTTGATTCTCTCCTTGACCAGTTTCCAACCATTGTTTCTCATCCTTCCCTCTGGTGCTCTGGTGAACAACCTGACCCCCCTCTGCCTTGTGGCAGCCCCTCAGATACTGGAACACTGCTATCACGTCTCCCCTATTCTTTTCTTTAGACTAGCCAGACCCAACTCCCGCAGCCGTTCTTTGTATGTTTTCGCCTCCAGGCCTTTGATCATCTTAGTTGCCCTTCTCTGAATTTTTTCCAAACTCTCAACATCTTCTTTGTGATATGGTGACCAAAATTGGCGGCAGTATTCCAGGTGTGGTCTTACAAGGGCTTTGTAAAGTGTTACTAATACTTTGCGTGATCTTGATTCTGCGCCTCTGTTTATACAACCCAGGATTGTGATCTGTTTGGTTCTTGTTGAAAGGAGCCAATCACCACTCTAATTGGATGTCTGGAACTAATCCAGGACCTAGGAAATCTTAACAGATGGGAGATATTGTTTTCCCAACAGAGGTTTCACTACATGTGGCAATTGCAGACCAAACTGGGACCAGCCCCACATTCACACCATATCTATGCACAGGAACTGCATGTCTCAATCCTTTGAATGGCAGATACTCATTTCTCTGAAGTGATTGTTTGCTTGCTTGCTTGCTTTTGTTTGTTCAGTGCAAAGTGCTTCTGCTTTTGTGAACATCATATCTGATGTTGTTTGGAAGCGATCCAAACTGCATACAGAGATTCTTTGTGTACAATTTATAATTTAGTGGCAAAACATCAGATTTGCATGCAAATGTTCCCAGGTTCAGTGGTTAGCACCTATAGTAAACTCTTGCACGAAGCTCAGAAACTGGAAAATGGCTGCCAGTTGAGACTGACAGCATTAGGCTGAATGGCCAACAGTCTGGCTTAGCGTAAAGGCAACTTCTAATATTCTTATGGAGACATATGCAGCTTTTGTTCCAAAAATGCTTGGAGGCCCATGCTGATATTGTCCCTTATTCCACAGTTTCATAACCATGGATATGGTCTTCTGAATACTTCCAGAAGACAGGCCTGTTCCTCCTCCCATCAATGAGCACAAATTGAAGAAGTATTGACATGTTGATCAGTGTACACTAGCAAGATCAGGAACAGAAGAAGGCAGAAATAATATCGAACAATATTGCCTTACAGACAGAGCCAGTTTGGCGTTGTGGTTAAGGCGCCAAACTAGAAATTGGGAGTTCAAACTCCATCTTAAGCACAAATCCAGCTGGATGTCCTCAAGCTAGCCACACACTCTCAGCCCTGTAAAGAAAAGGGCAAACGCAAAACACTTCGGAAAATCTTGCTCAGAAGATGTAGGGACCAATGCAGAATCTAGAGCAGGCACTCGCTAGGAGTCAACGCTGATTTTTGAAGGCCACTCCAAAATTTTCCTTCTATGTAAAATACAGGTAGTTCTCGACTTACAGCCATTTATGTAGTGACCGTTCAAAGTTACAACGGCCCTGAAAAACATGACAGTCACACGTATGACCATTGCAGCATCCCCATGGTCATAGGATTAAAATTTGGATGCTTGGCAACTGGTTCATATTTATGATGGTTGCCGTGACCTGGGGTCATGTGATTTCCCTTTTGTAGCCCTTCTGTCAAGCAAAGTCAATGCAAAAGCCAGATTCATTTTACAGTTGTGTTACTAACTTAACAACTGCAGTGATCCACTTAACAGCTGTGGCAGGAAAGGTCCTAAAATGGGGCAGAATTCACTTAACTGTCTCACTTATCAACAGAAATCTTGGGCTCAATTTTGGTGGTAAGTCGAGGACTACCTATACAAAGAGTCCCTCTTTTTTTCACTTTCTGTGACCTTGGTTAGTTAAAATATCTTTGGGGCTAGGCTGCCTTCTGCTCTCTGCCTTCATCCCCCTTTACAAACTCCATCCTTTGGGCACTGATCTGCTATCGTGGAATGAGCCCAGCCTCTGATTTATTCTGATTTATTCTGACCTGTTTCTCGAGGCCATCTGATTTGCCTGCAATCTCACCAGAAGATTCTTGCTTTATTACACCTGAACCCTAAGACATTTAATTCTTCCTAAACATGGGCCATCATTTCGGAAAGAACCTCTGGGAGACCAAAGTTGCAAGAGAAAAAGGAAATGGGAGTAGAAAAGATAAGGCATGGATTTCGGAAAGCCCAACACAGATGGTGCTATTTGCACCTTGGTGTTTTGAAATCCCTTTTCCGATCTCTCCTGTTTCTTTTAGATGCCTTTGCTCACTCTTCCTACTCCCCTACTCCCCTTCTATGGGTCGTCTCCATCGACACCAGAAGCACACACTCTTGTTTTTCAGAATACCGTGAGAATGCAGAAGAGGAATTAAGTCAGGGGCTTAACTTTGCCTCCCGAAATTCCAGACACCGGCCAAGACTAATTAGAACCACTGTTCCCTACCCTCATTTTGTGTTGAATTAATTCCAGTCTGGTCCATTAATGTGACATTCTGCCTGCAGATTTTTTCTGAGCCTGGTACAAAAACCTGCTTGCCCTCTCCTATTTATAAGTCTACTCCCTTATGTAAAAGAAAGAGAAAAAGAAAAAGAAAAAAAAGAGTAGAATGCATCAAATCTCTTTCTATCCTATCTATACCCAATTCCAGATTAGGTGAAGCTATTCAATCCCAGAATGAGGTTGCTAAATTGCTAAAATAAATACTGGTATTCCAGTAAAGTAGTCCTCGACTTATAACAGTTCATTTAGTGACCGTTCAGAGTTAACAACGGCACTGAAAAAAATGACTTACGACCGTTTTTCACACTTACGACCGTTGCAGCATCCCCACGGTCACGTGATCAAAATTCAGATGCTTGGCAACTGGTTCATATTTATGACGGTTGCAGCGTCCTGGGATCATGTGATCTCCTTTTGCATCTTTCAGACAAGCAAAGTCAACGGGGAAGCCAGATTCTCTTAACGGCCATGTTACTAACTTAACAACTGCAGTGATTCACTTAACAACTGTGGCAAGAAAGGTTGTAAAATGAGGCAAAATTCATTTAACAAGTGTTTCACTTAGCAACATAAATTTTGGGCTCAAATGTGGCCATAAGTCAAGGACTTCCTGTATTTGTTTTCCTAAGATGATGAATTCCACCTGGATTAGGTTTCCAGTCCATATATCCAACCTATCTGAAAAGATGCAGAATGATGTTCTTTAATGGTCTCCTTTTGCAAAGCTTGCTAGAAGTACGTTCTATAGCTCTCTACATACGTTCATTTGGAATTACCTCAGATCCTCCTTAAGGATCCGTTCAAAACAAAACAAAACAGGGATTTCTGTTTAGATAAAAAAAATACCTTAGCCTGCCAAAGCAAACTTCACTGTAACCTGGACAGTAGCAAAATGAATTCTGCCATTGTCTCTTATTTGTCCTTGGGTGGAGAAGGCATAAAATTGGCATAATAATATTGTGCTTTTTACGAAAGTTATATTATAAATAAATAATATAATTTTAATTATAATTTTAAATTTTATATATGCAGGCAGGCAGGCAGGCAGGCAGGCAGGCAGGCAGGCAGGCAGGCAGGCAGGCAGGCAGGCAGACAGACAGACAGACAGACAGACAGACAGACAGACAGACAGATAGATATAAAATTTTAGAAGCTGGGTCCTTTTTAAATACACCTAGACAAACAGATTCAGATTTGTCTGAATGTTTATTGTTTGGCAAGGTTTTTGGGGATGTTTTTTTTAAAGATTTGGTATATATAATATTTTTTTAGATTTGTTATGTTTTTTTTTCCAGTACTGAAAGACATATGGGGAGACAGATTTGGACTGACCACAATTTTCTACTTTTAAACTCTGTTCCCATTATGTTACTTCATTATCAAGAGCTTAAGAGAGATAATGAGGGTAATAGAAGAATGTTCGAATTAATTCTAAGTATGAAAAAACAGGTTTTTAAAAGTGCTATGAAAAATGTATTAAAATTAATTAAAATCCAATTAATTAAAATCCACAACCCACCTTCCACTGCCTGAATCCCAAAACCAACCCAAATAGAAAGACTATAAGAAAATAGGAATTAATTTCCTATTTCAGGGGAGGATTAACAAATATAACCGAACAGGCAAAGGAGAACATGGACAATTGGAAAAGAGGACAGAATAACTGTATCATTTTCTTGGCATCTACAGCAAAACCTACAATGGAAAACTGCAAAAAAATATACAGTGGTATCTTGATACTCATCACTAATTGGTTCTGGGAGATATGATGAGTACCAAACATTTTTTTCCCCATAAGGTATAATGTACTGAGTCAAAGGCAGCTGACAACAACACATTCTAGCTTTTTCATTGAGTACCAAACAAACAATGAGTTCAGGGACAAAATTTTCATGTCAAAATGCATTGAGTATCAATTTTGATAAAAACAGTTGAGTACCAAGGCACAATGTACTTAGGTCTACATGTATATGAAATTACTTGTTCCAGAATTATTTTTTTTCAGTTGCAATTCTTTTCCAACAAAGCTTTATTTTCAGGACCCCATGCTAGCAATAATAGACAATCAACGATGGTGCAATTTCCAAATTTCACCATAGAATGTATTTATTTATTTATTTATTATTTAAATTTATATACCGCCCTATCTCCCTTACGGGACTCAGGGCGGTGAACAGGCAATAATAAAAATCACGGTAAATATTACATAAAAGCCTGCTCTAAAATATAAAACCCCTAACAAAACCCAATCAAAACTACACCAGGCCGGCCGCATGGAACAGATGAGTTTTCAGGGCTTGGCGGAAGAGGCGCAGGTCCGCAATTGTACGTAGGTCGGGGGGCAGGTCATTCCAGAGGGCAGGAGCTGCCACAGAGAAGGCTCTCCCCCTGGGGGTCGCCAGCCGGCATTGGCTGGCCGACGGTACCCTAAGGAGGCCCTCTCTGTGGGAGCGGACTGGTCGAAGGGAGATATTTGGTAGGAGGCGGTCTTGCAAATA
>NW_015387531.1:334567-335788 GCF_001527695.2 Protobothrops mucrosquamatus | reverse complement strand
TCCAGTGTCAGCCGTGGATCCAGGAGGACACCCAAGTTGCGCGCCCTCTCTGAGGGGGCCAAAGTTTCGCCCCCTATAGACAGCGATGGAATCAGCTGACTATGCCGGGGCGCCGGCAACCACAGCCACTCGGTCTTGGAAGGGTTGAGTCTGAGTCTGTTCCTCCCCATCCAGACCCGTACGGCCTCCAGGCAACGGGACATCATGTCAAGGGCATCGTTGGGGTGACCTGGGGTGGAGATGTACAGCTGAGTGTCATCAGCGTACTGATGGAACTCCACCACTCTAGATTTGTCTCCGATTGAAGATTGTGTCAAGAAGAAATCTAGACTTGATTACTTTGCGGGAGACCTAGAGAACTCAGTAAATATCTACTTCTGAGTCATATCATCAGCAGCATCAAAAAAAAAAAGAGTGCCATTCTTGAATTTCATATCTTGCCAAGGAATGGGCTGATTTATTAGAATCCCATTCCCTGTAGAATAGGATTTCTGAAATTCTGGCTATTTAATGCTCTTAAATAAAAGGATGGGTGGGGGAATGGACCTACACCCGGTATCCGTTGGGAGTGAAGAGCAGATCTCAATTCTTAAAGCCCCCATAAAAGCAAGCAAAAGATTCAGATCAGGTATGACAAGAGATTAATTCTGAGACAAGCTGCATTTGCACCCTTCTCATGATACCTTACAAAAAGCTAAAACTTTTGAATGGGGTCTCTCCAGCGTCTGCACCTGGGCAACCTTTGGTATTTAGCAGTGTGGAGGGTTGGCAATGAAGTGCCATAAGGCTGGTGCCCTTTTGAGATGCATACAAAAACATTTTCAGTTCTGCATGGTAATCAGCTTTGAAATATTCTATTTTATTAATATGCATGGCTTGTCTAACGAGATAGAATTAAACATGCTGACTGAAAGAGTTGATGGAAAGAAATGATAAATATTATAAATTTAGATAAGCAAGCAGGTCCAGATCCAGCATGGCAGATTTGACATTTTCCAAGGCACCCAATGAAAATGTTCACCTCCCTTGGTTCTAGATTTATTTATTGCTTTGCTGAGGACCTCTGATACCCAATGTCCCTTGGTTCTAGATTTATTTATTGCTTTGCTAAGAACCTCTGATACCCAACGTTCCTTGGTTCTAGATTTATTTACTGCTTTGCTAAGAACCTCTGATACCCAACCTCCCTTGGTTCTAGATTTATTTACTGCTTTGCTAAGG
>NW_015387531.1:304232-334459 GCF_001527695.2 Protobothrops mucrosquamatus | reverse complement strand
TCCCTTGGTTCTAGATTTATTTATTGCTTTGCTGAGGACCTCTGATACCCAATGTCCCTTGGTTCTAGATTTATTTATTGCTTTGCTAAGAACCTCTGATACCCAACGTTCCTTGGTTCTAGATTTATTTACTGCTTTGCTAAGAACCTCTGATACCCAACCTCCCTTGGTTCTAGATTTATTTACTGCTTTGCTAAGGACCTCTGATACCCAATGTCCCTTGGTTCTAAATTTATTGCTTTGCTGAGGACCTCTGATACCCAACAGATTGCTATCCATAACTTGCTTTTGTTCTGTGCACTTTGGATTGGAAGATAATACCACTTTGTGCCTATTTCACCAAAAATCTCCACATGGCTTACAGTTCATTGAAAGCTCAACACTATAACAGAAGCTTAACACTCAGGAATGACTGATACAATCACATAACTCCGTAAATTATTTACTGAAATATCTATAATCATTTCCTAAAGCATCTTAGCACGAGGTACAATCAATGAAATAAAGCAATGATCAATACCAATTATGCATCTGTTTCTGCAACCAAAAACTTTGGTCAGTTCACTTGGTGTGGAAACTGAAATCAGTGATGAAACCATTAAAGCTCTTGGCAGGAGGGCATTAATATGTCTGGGTGGGACAACCAAAAATTCTTGACTTGTATCTCCAGATAATATGGTGCTCCCATCTTCTCTTGACAGATCTTAACTCTTGGGAAGAGATGCAACCATTGAGGTTCCGTTCAAGAGTTTGAATGCCATCACTGATATTTTCTCTCAGACTAAAAGCCTATTGGTGGCTGGTACAGTTTCTTTAAATCTTTGAGCCAGCAATATGGAAATTGAAATAGATTTCAAGCTCTTTCTTTTGTATTTTATTGCTGACCTTGTTAGCTTCAGTTTGTTCCTCCATTCAAGTCTCCCTTTTAATGCAGGATCAGTCAGTTTGCATAGCTTCAGTGCTAAAGGCTGATCCTATTCAAATGTTCTATCCTTTTTCAAAACTTAATAATGTGTTGAAACTTGCCCTTCCATTTCCTAAACATTTCTCTCCCTGCAAAAGAATACTTTTTTTCAATTGTATTCCTCCAGATGCTTCAGGATGTCCTTTAATGATGTCTGAGGGTTACTATTTTTTTGCTGGGAGTGGAAGATACTGACACTTTTATTATTTCATTAAAAACTTCCTCACTCTGATGCCTCCTCTCCTTGTCCTGCTAACGCAAGAAATACCCTTAGGGTGTCTCCCATTGGGAAAACAAGGAAGCTGCAGGGCAAGGAAGCTACAGTGAAAGAGAGTTCAGACTCAAATTCCTTCTTACTTAGCACAAGGATCCTGAACCCTCGTCGTCCTTTGAGAATCTCACCCATGTTTCCTTTAATCTTCAGGAAAAAGATATAAAGCAATTTCTTTCCCCTCCAATTAAAGCAGAGTGGTTGGCGAAGGGCAGGAGATACGTTCAGCAGAACATCAAAAGTAGTAACTGGTTCTTCGCTTTCTTCTGTAGACAGTAGTTCGCGATGGCAAGAGAGAAAGCATCATCAGCACCCTGTTCGTCTCTCCATCCGACATCGAGAACGGCCAAAGCATCGTCTGCCGAGCTACCAACAAAGCAGTTCCAAGTGGAAAAGAGACTTCAGTCACCATAGACATCCAACGTGAGTGTGTTGGCGGGTGTTGATCTTTTTCAGTCGGCTTTCGCCATTTTCTTCCACACAACATTCCCACTGTATCAAAGGTGCTTTTTTCGAAAGCCAAATGGACTTTCTTTGTTTGTTTGTTTTTAATTGGAAGACGTTTCGCTTCTCATCCAAGAAGCTCCATCGGTTTCACGCCCCCATTTTGCACACTGATTCCACACCCATTTACACACGGACTCAAGGTGATCCTGAGGACGCAGATAAAACCTCAAGTGGCCTCAGCAGAGTGATAACAACCAGATGACTGCAAAGAAATAGGATCCTTCCATTCCCCTCCCCTCCCCACCAATCCTGTCACAACTAAGCCTTCCATCTCACCCACCATCCGATGAAGGTTCCTGGATGAGAAGTGAAATGTCTTCAAATAAAAACAAAGAAAGAAAGTCCACTTGCCTTTTGAAAAAGCACCTTTGAGACTACCATGACCAGGATGACTGAGAATCTCCATAGACATTCACACTGTATGGAGAAGGGGTCAGAAATGAGATTACCTATACAGTCATTGTGGTCTATCCTCTTTACCTAATCCAATTACCATAAAAAGCTATTGGAGAATTGCTACCACCCTCAACCACCTGTAACTCCAGGATATTTGGGAGGGGGTGGGAAGAGAAGGGAGCCTGGCACTTAAACTGGGACACCAAATCTATGTGAGTATGATTCTGTATGCACACTCTAGTTTAGTTGTCTCTTTGTTGGCTTGTTCAATGTTGAAATCGATCAGCAGAAAGGACAACATTGAGGTGACGATAGTGCCAAATTTCCCCTTTTTATGGTTGGGGATGGTGCTATAAGAGAAAGTTGATGAATTCTCAGGGGTTTTCAGTAATGTAAGAGGCAGAGAGTAGAAATAAGGAAATTTGTTTTTTGCCTTGATGGAAAAGAAACATAGATTTCCACATCTAGTAAGAATAAGGCTTTAGAACAGTGATGGCAAAACTTTTAGAGACCCAGTGCCCAAATTGCAACCCCAAACCCACTTATTTATCACCGGGTGCCAGGTGGGCGTGGCCGCGGTGGTCATGGCAGACTGGGTGGGTGGGGCCAGGGTGGCGGGGCCAGTCCCTCACCATCTCCAGGGCACGGCATGCGTGCCCACAGAGAGGGCTCGGAGTGCTGCTTCTGGCACACGTGCCATAGGTTCACCACCACTGCTTTAGAAGATGCCATAACATGTCTCATATTACTGAACACCCAACAACTAGCAAACTTTTGATGTTCTTATAGCATTCTGTAGTTTGCCCAGGAGGAATGTTTACAATGCACATATTCTTAGGGCATTCATGATACATATGCTGTAGCTATAGATGGGAGAGCATGACAAATTGCCTGTGTTTGTTTACTTGAAGAATTGAAGAAATTGAATGTGCTGTCCCTCTCCTTTCCCTCCCCCCCCAAAAAAAAACACCCCAAAAATGACATAGGGACATTTGAATCTATTTACTCCTATTTACTCCTATTTGAATCGATTTACTCCTAGTGAGCAGTTTCACTGGTCAGTCATTAAGGCCAAACGAGTCTTCTCAACCGCATGGAAATGCAAGGCAGTTGTAGCCTAAATAATTTAGTGTTTGCAACGGCTAGCAGTTATTGCCAGATGAATTGTCAAGATTCAAAGCATCCTGAAAATGAAAGTCTAGGGAAACACGGAAAGGGCAAAGGGGAAGGTATGTTGCTGAGTTAACAGGTTTTGATGGCACTGATGTTTGGTGTTATTAAAGTGAGGAAAACTTACAGAGAGGGGTTAATAATGTAATTTAGCTGGCTGGAGCTTAAATTGCTGAAAAGTGGTCTCAAGTCAACTGTTGAGAGAGGAACAACATAGTAGCTTCTAAGTGGAGTGAATAGGATATCAGTCCAAAACAAGGGACACAGACATGGGAAGTGCGTTGGAGGAAATTATGGATGTACGGCATTATTGAATGCTAAGTTGTAAATGAGAAGGCATGAAACTCTTTTTAAGCAGTAAACAAGCTTTGTTTTAATGGTTATAACTTGTGGATAGACTGTATTTGCATCACAAGTAAATAAGTAGACTTTTTACTAAGTTCAATTCAATTTAATTTAAAATTTAATAAAATTTTATGCTTTACAAAATTTGCATAACATTCAAAACAAGCAATAATATTAAAAAAAAAAACCACAGAAACAATACAAAACAAAGGAACAGTGACGCCAAAAGAAAACATATTCAGAGAAGTTTCTGCCCTAAAAGTAGTCCATGTTGAACTGTCTGGCACTGTCAAATATCAGGAACTAACCACAGGAAATGTTTAATGACATTTTGTATTAAGCCATAAAATGCTCCATAGTCATTTTTACGTCATAAAATGTTTTCTAAAACTTGGCCAAATTTCAGTTCCACGGGAATGTGTCCTGGATTTGGGGTGCATTCTGTAAGTTAGCTAATTTGAAAATGTTGGTTGAAAATATTTTGCACCATTTCGCCCAGTTAGAGGTTATAGACACAAAAGTGTTTTTTTTAAAAAGGCAACTGGCCTTATACTGCTTATACTTATCTGTGCCCTCCAAGTGGCCTCAGGGGCTCTCAGAGAGAGTGCTCATGAACAGATCATTGCAAGGAGCATAAATCCTTTCATCCTCCACCCTTCAGTCAGAACTGAAGAAGCTTCTTGGATGAGAAGCGAAATATCATCAAGAAAAAAACAAAGAATGTCCAGTTGCCTCTTGAAAGAAGCATCTTTGGGACAGCCACTATCTGGATGACTGAGAATCTCCATAGACAGTTGCAGACACAAGAAATTTTAGTAGTATATAAATTCCAGTTTGAAAATGAAGCAGGATTGCTGAATCAGAAGCAGGCACTCCTGATGTTCACATGTCAACTATCGTCCAAAATGAAGACAGTGATTCCATAAAAACTTCCAGATGTAATGAATGAAATTTATTCATTGGGGGACCTTGATTCTTTTAGCAGCTTAAACTTTCTGCAAAATTGGCCATTCTTCTTTAGACCAATGGAAACAACTATAGCACAGTCATTCTAGCTTTTTCCATACTTATCGTTTCAAATATTGGTAGTCTCCATTTTGAACTGACGTTGCTTTTAAGTAGCAATGCTGCAAGAGATGAATGGCGTGAGAGCTGAATTTGTGCTGTGAACCAATCACCGCCCTCGTTGCTTTACAGAAATAATATTTCTTCATGGCTGAAAGGACAACATAAATATCTACACTTACTAATACAAGTCACCTACTTTCTGCATTTTTCAAGGAGGACAGATTAAGGGGAAATCCATTTTATATAAATGCAACATGGGTGGCTGAAATAAATCACTGGGGCTCAAGATGAAAANTTGGAAGCTGTGTGTCAATTAAAATTTTCTTAAAATCATCCCTACCTAAAATCCTCCCTAGGTCAGGCCCGCTTGCTGGAAAAGCCATGTCTTGAGGGCGCGGCGGAAAGTAAGGAGATCCGGAATCATCCGGATCTCGGGGGGTAGTTTGTTCCAGAGGGTGGGGGCACCCACAGAGAAGGCCCTCCCCCTGGGGGTCACCAGCCTACATTGCTTGGCCGACGGCACCCTGAGGAGGCCCGCTCTGTGGGAGCGTACCGGTCTATGGGAGGGAATCTGTGGCAGAAGGCGGTCTCGGAGGTAGCCAGGTCCAATGGTGCTATAAGAGAAAGCTGATGAATTCTCAGGGGTTTTCAGTAATGTAAGAGGCAGAGAGTAGAAATAAGGAAATTTGTTTTTTGCCTTGATGGAAAAGAAACATAGATTTCCACATCTAGTAAGAATAAGGCTTTAGAACAGTGATGGCAAAACTTTTAGAGACCCAGTGCCCAAATTGCAACCCCAAACCCACTTATTTATCACCGGGTGCCAGGTGGGCGTGGCCGCGGTGGTCATGGCAGACTGGGTGGGTGGGGCCAGGGTGGCGGGGCCAGTCCCTCACCATCTCCAGGGCACGGCATGCGTGCCCACAGAGAGGGCTCGGAGTGCTGCTTCTGGCACACGTGCCATAGGTTCGCCACCACTGCTTTAGAAGATGCCATAACATGTCTCATATTACTGAACACCCAACAACTAGCAAACTTTTGATGTTCTTATAGCATTCTGTAGTTTGCCCAGGAGGAATGTTTACAATGCACATATTCTTAGGGCATTCATGATACATATGCTGTAGCTATAGATGGGAGAACATGACAAATTGCCTGTGTTTGTTTACTTGAAGAATTGAAGAAATTGAATGTGCTGTCCCTCTCCTTTCCCTCCCCCCCCAAAAAAAACACCCCAAAAATGACATAGGGACATTTGAATCTATTTACTCCTATTTGAATCGATTTACTCCTAGTGAGCAGTCTTTCACTGGTCAGTCATTAAGGCCAAACGAGTCTTCTCAACCGCATGGAAATGCAAGGCAGTTGTAGCCTAAATAATTTAGTGTTTGCAACGGCTAGCAGTTATTGCCAGATGAATTGTCAAGATTCAAAGCATCCTGAAAATGAAAGTCTAGGGAAACACGGAAAGGGCAAAGGGGAAGGTATGTTGCTGAGTTAACAGGTTTTGATGGCACTGATGTTTGGTGTTATTAAAGTGAGGAAAACTTACAGAGAGGGGTTAATAATGTAATTTAGCTGGCTGGAGCTTAAATGGCTGAAAAGTGGTCTCAAGTCAACTGTTGAGAGAGGAACAACATAGTAGCTTCTAAGTGGAGTGAATAGGATATCAGTCCAAAACAAGGGACACAGACATGGGAACTGCGTTGGAGAAAATTATGGATATACGGCATTATTGAATGCTAAGTTGTAAATGAGAAGGCATGAAACTCTTTTTAAGCAGTAAACAAGCTTTGTTTTAATGGTTATAACTTGTGGATAGACTGTATTTGCATCACAAGTAAATAAGTAGACTTTTTACTAAGTTCAATTCAATTTAATTTAAAATTTAATAAAATTTTATGCTTTACAAAATTTGCATAACATTCAAAACAAGCAATAATATTAAAAAAAAACCCACAGAAACAATACAAAACAAAGGAACAGTGACGCCAAAAGAAAACATATTCAGAGAAGTTTCTGCCCTAAAAGTAGTCCATGTTGAACTGTCTGGCACTGTCAAATATCAGGAACTGACCACAGGAAATGTTTAATGACATTTTGTATTAAGCCATAAAATGCTCCATGGTCATTTTTACGTCATAAAATGTTTTCTAAAACTTGGCCAAATTTCAGTTCCACGGGAATGTGTCCTGGATTTGGCGTGCATTCTGTAAGTTAGCTAATTTGAAAATGTTGGTTGAAAATATTTTGCACCATTTCACCCAGTTAGAGGTTATAGACACAAAAGTGTTTTTTTTAAAAAGGCAACTGGCCTTATACTGCTTATACTTATCTGTGCCCTCCAAGTGGCCTCAGGGACTCTCAGAGAGAGTGCTCATGAACAGATGATTGCAAGGAGCATAAATCCTTTCATCCTCCACCCTTCAGTCAGAACTGAAGAAGCTTCTTGGATGAGAAGCGAAATATCATCAAGAAAAAAACAAAGAATGTCCAGTTGCCTCTTGAAAGAAGCATCTTTGGGACAGCCACTATCTGGATGACTGAGAATCTCCATAGACAGTTGCAGACACAAGAAATTTTAGTAGTATATAAATTCCAGTTTGAAAATGAAGCAGGATTGCTGAATCAGAAGCAGGCACTCCTGATGTTCACATGTCAACTATCGTCCAAAATGAAGACAGTGATTCCATAAAAACTTCCAGATGTAATGAATGAAATTTATTCATTGGGGGACCTTGATTCTTTTAGCAGCTTAAACTTTCTGCAAAATTGGCCGTTCTTCTTTAGACCAATGGAAACAACTATAGCACAGTCATTCTAGCTTTTTCCATACTTATCGTTTCAAATATTGGTAGTCTCCATTTTGAACTGATGTTGCTTTTAAGTAGCAATGCTGCAAAAGATGAATGGCGTGAGAGCTGAATTTGTTCTGTGAACCAATCACCGCCCTCGTTGCTTTACAGAAATAATATTTCTTCATGGCTGAAAGGACAACATAAATATCTACACTTACTAATACAAGTCACCTACTTTCTGCATTTTTCAAGGAGGACAGATTAAGGGGAAATCCATTTTATATAAATGCAACATGGGTGGCTGAAATAAATCACTGGGGCTCAAGATGAAAATACCCAATACGAGCCCTTACCTGTCATTAAACAGCAGAGGACCTCCAGCAATTTGTGTCCCACCCAGTTCTCCAAAAGAGAAACCTTGGTTTTGTTACAGAGAGTGAGCAACTCCAGCTGAAACATCTGTTCAAAGTGATTTTCATACCATCAGCCACATCAAAGCAGGCTCCTGTGAGTAATGTGCCAAACATCACAAGTGGGATTAAAATCATGTTTAATGGCTTGATATGCCATAAGCTATTTATATAGCTAAAGCCCAGGGGCTATATGGAAATCGCATCCTGTGTGGATGCCAGGATGGAGCTAACTGGAGGGAAACAATTATTATTTTTTTTAGTCTTCCTGCACCAGAAGCTTTCTTCTGCTTTGCTCACACTCAGTGCTTAAGTTTGTAACTTTGGGATATCTTCAGGAATCAGGAGGGAGTGAGAAATAGTAAATCTGCTCCATTGTCTATGCCACAAAACATCGGCAGTGTGATTGCTTGAACTCGGCAATGTGATTTCCTTTAAGTCAAAGCAAAAAGCTTTCAAAATATATAATGTAATCCCTGAAATAGGCTAAATACAAATAGAAAGTTCCAGCTTTGTCCCTTTCATTGCATCACTCTGTCTAGTATGATTGTCAGTTCTATCCTCAAAATATTAAGAACAGGCCCAAGCTGTGTTTGTATTCTATCTTATATTTCCACCAACTAAACATTTCCAAGAAGAAGAATGGATTGGGGCTTTCATTCTATTTCAAGGGAAAATTTAAAAAGTGTTTTGTGGCTACGGTGGTTTATAGGCAGTCCCTTTCATGAGCTAAAATGCAGGGGCAGCTCCTTCTGTGGCTTTATTACTTACAAAAGGCTTACGTGAATGATCAATTACTGATAAATAAAAATTCCATTATGCTGAATAAATATTTGTCTGCATTTATGCAAATTTTACTTGATTTCCAGGGTAGGAATCTCTAGCTTGCCTTTATAAGGCCATTAGGAAGCAGGATGGGTGTTTTGATTTTCACAGAGAAAATCAAAAGACTTTTTTTTACTTGTCCTTAATCTAAGGTAGAATTTGTTAAACTACTATAGGGGGAAAACATACATCCAACAGCAGAAAGGACTCTGATTTCTATGAGTACAAAGAGGATCCCTTTATACATCCTAAGCACAACTAATGTATTGTCAAACAATGGGGGAACTATCAAGAGAAGCTTGATTCATACATAATAAAGGAAGGTGATTAGCTGTTGTTGTCTAACAATAGAGAAGTGTCAAGATGCCTGCAAATGAATTAAGAGTGTACTGGATGTCTCTGGGCTGTTGTGGGAGCACACCTCATTTAAATTCCAACCTGTGCTTTCGCTGATTGTAATTCGGATTGCACGTTTTAAAAACGAGATTAAAGCAAATTGAAAATATCTATAATTTCTCATCATAACTTCCCAGCCAGA
This sequence comes from Protobothrops mucrosquamatus, assembly GCF_001527695.2. Taxonomy (NCBI): domain Eukaryota; kingdom Metazoa; phylum Chordata; class Lepidosauria; order Squamata; family Viperidae; genus Protobothrops; species Protobothrops mucrosquamatus. The sequence continues at coordinate 325,167 of NW_015387531.1, read as the reverse complement.
AGACCGTGGCTATACTCCTAACAAGGCATTCATCCCAGCTTGGTAAAATCCTCCCTACTACGAGGGGGAAGTCAGCAAGGAATAACTTACCCCAAGCGATTTTGACTACTACTAGGCTTTTATTTATTTATTTATTTTTGGCTTTTCTTTCATTCTTCCATCCAATCTGCTTTTGCTAAGTGAGTTTCATTAGTTTCAAAAAACACATTTCTTTGTGGGTTTTTTTTCCAGTTCATTCTACAGAATCCTGCAGTTCTTCAAACAATACGATGTGTCGTAGTAAGCCTTGCTATAAAAAAAAACAAAACAAAAAACAAGTTGCCTATGTGCAGCTAGGCTTCTCTTGTAACAGGATGAGGGGATTATAGGGATTAAGGTATCCACTTTAGGTCCAAAGTTTCTGGGAGTGAATATCAGTCTCCAGCAATGATGTTTCAGGCTGTGTTCTTTTTAATAAGGGACACGAATGCCATTGATCTCAGGGATTTGTCTAAACTGACCTATCTCCTGCTCTTGATTAAGTGACATTTTTTGCAAAAGCTCTCCTTTTCTTCATGATGCTATGACTGTTTTCAATACATTTAAGATATAGTCCACTCGTATGGCCTACTGCTAGAGAAAGAGATGGAGGCTACTGTTCTTAAATGCTTGTGTGGAGCTGGTATTTCTGTGCAGTTTAGTCATCCTTTGCATTTAAATTCTTTTGAGCGAGAAACTCCAAGCATCAAAGAAGAACTCAAATTCCTGCTACCGATCATCCCTTGGAGAGAACCAACCTAGAACTAAGGAGGAATTTCCTGACAGTTAGAACAATTAATCATTGGAAAAATTTGCCTCCAGAAGTTGTGGGTGCTCTCTAACACTGGGAGTTTTTAAGAAGCGATTGGGCAACCATTAGTCTGGAATGGTATAGGGTTTGCTGCTTAAGCAGGGGGTTGGACTAGAAAACCTCCAAGGTCCCTTCCAACTTCGTTATTCTGTTTTTCTGTTGTGTCTGTTCCCACTGCCATTAAAGCTTCTGGGAGTCCTCAGTACCATCAGAGACTGTAATTCTACATCATACCAGGGACTAGAGGCTGCCCAACCACCTGTTTTATATTCATGAGAAGCAGATGGCAGTTGGGCCATCCAGAAAAGTCTACTTTTCCATCTGGCCAATGGAAATTTTGGAACAGATGATACTTATTCTCTGCTAAGCAAGGTTATGGAATACTGATACTGAGAAGGCTCACCATTAGCAGGGAAGAGCAAAACAAATGGAGCCATAATTGATGGTTGCAGATTCAAACACAATGTTGGGCCTCCGATATGTTTGAAATTTGCACTCAGCAATGTAACAGAATGTCTCTCTCCTTATTCAAGATGTCTTAAATTCGTGAGTGATGAATTAAATAAATTTTACACATTTTAAAGGCAATATCTTCTTCCCAATTGCTCCACAGGCATTTGGGATGACTCCTGGCATGAATAATGTTGATTACATCACAACAGATGCTTGCTTTTAGACTGTCACCCTGTATTTACTTTCCTGGAAGAAAAATTGGTTGAACATATTTCGAATTTACTTCTAGGTAACTTCACCCAAAAACACACTGCTGTAATAGTACTGAGCCCAAAGACTAATTATGTGAAGGTTTTTTCCCCTGTTTTATCTCCTAAAATGTTTAACCAGTAGGTACAACTGATTAAAAAAATATATAAAAGCAAATCGAACCATTAACAGAATAATGACTCCCAGTAAACACCAGAAATCTGGAAAACAAATAATATACAGATAACATAAACCAGCTGAACAAGTGTGGGGAGTGCAATGACAATTTTCTTTAAGTTCTATTTACCAAAGGCTCAAGAAATGGAATTATTCTATGGCAAATGACAGAAAATGAAAATGGTATCTGATGAATGAATTCCACAATCAGGCCACAGCCACAGAAATCTGGCTCGCTCTTCCTCTTGCTAGTACTCCAGAGTGGTTGACATGATTCCTTTTCTTGTTTGATTCACAACAGAAACCCGTGGAGATGAGTTAAAGGCAGATAGAGGTGATGGAAGATACAAAGATTTGGCACTGTGGAATGCTGTAGTCATAGGCAGGTCACTTTATGGAAGATGTAAAACATTTGACACTGCAAAAATGGTGTGGTCATAGCCAGGCACAAAATTAAGATCTGGGAAGAGGAAGGTGGAAATTTGAGTGATAGAAACTTGAGAACTTATCTTTAATGAATCATCTTCATTCTTTACCACTGAAACAAAAGCTCTGGTGAATGACAAGCATTATGTTGTTTCAAAGGATAGAATCCTATCCATTCTTTACTGGTTCTCATTTGGTTTCTAAACACCCAGTACTGTAGTTGCTAGCTGATCACTTCACTGTTGACTTGGCCTCTCCTGCCCAACCCACTCTTTCTCTTGGTTCCGTGCATCTGGGAACAATCATGGGAGATCTTGAACTGCTCAGAAACGCAGGCAACTGTTTTAAAGTGTTACGTGACAGAAGATCCTCATTCCACAGTTTGTCAGTCTTGCTAGCACTGCGTGACTCTGCTGAGGATCCTGATGAATCCTTACATTCCCGGTCTTCACCGCACCAACCTTCACACCTAACTCCTACTCCATTCCTTAATGTTCACCTGGTTCCTGCATTTCTTTTTCCTTTTCCTTGACTTTGGATGTCTTCCGTTTGGACCTCAAGACATCGCTGCTTCGGCAGTGTCATGCTCAGAAGAGTTTTCTACATCACAGTGCAAGAACATTATAGGCTTTGTCAGGTGCTTTAAGTCTGCTTTTTCAGGTTGATTCTTCCTGACCCACCCACTAGCAGGGCACATGCCTGTATCGCAGCGTGAGCTGCCAAGTGGAGCATAATGGAGCACCCGCCTCCAGCAAATCTGTGTCAGCCAGAACACAGTTGGGAAATAGAGGCAATCTGGCACAGGCAGAACAGAAGGAACCGATCTGCTAGATGACAAGGGCCTCCTGTTTCAAATGTGACTGTTTGACAACTTAATTTGCAGTACAAGAATTAACCCCATTCTCAAAACTGTCCTGGATTAGTTTAATTAATGACTTATTTGCAGGCTGATGAGCTCGGTGTTGAAATCGCTGGTGACTGGGTTCATAAAGGAAGCCCCCCCCCGTAAAATTGTGGAAATTTTCTTGCTTATAAACAAGGTCATAGGCAATTTAAAACTGGCCTTTGATGTCTGGAATGTGCCATAGCTAATGAGTGCATATAAAACTATGTTTAAGTAACCGTTCTAGAAACTGTGTGTCAGTTTACATTTACAAACATTACAGTACAAACAATAAAAACTCTTCCCAACATGTACCTAGTAAAAAGCTTGGGAAAACTCTTTCATTCTCTAGGTATGTGAAGATTCATATCATCCCATATCTGTAACTGTATTGAGTTTTAACAATTCATTCGCCCGGTAATTGTGCGGATGACATTTCTATAATTCCTTGTAAAATGTGTGAAATCTCTCTCACACACATATACATCTTTTTCACTCTATCACACACACACACACACACACAGAGAGAGAGAGAGAGAGAGAGACAGACAGACAGACAGACAGACAGACAGACAGACAGACAGACAGACAGACAGAGATGAGAACCCAATATTTTTTCCTGGATTTTTGTGAAATCTTTTCTTACTATTATATGGGTCTTCAAATAGTTCTGGATCCCAGGGAAGAGAAAAGATGAATCTCTTTGAACAGCAGCTCCGTGATTTTGATGGAATTTTGTCATAGTTCTACAGACATATTCTGTGTCTCCAAAAACTATCAGTTCTTGGGTTCCTAGATAAAGACCACATACATAATTCAAGTGAAATCAGGCTACGATTAGGCTTTGTAAGGAAACCGGTGATGCACAACATAAGAAAATAGACCATGTCTGCAAACCACCAATTACTTTTGTATTTTGCTTCTCTTCTGAGAAAAAGGAGAAAGAAAACATTGGAGCTGGGAGGCTGGCAGATCTACTGTCTAATCACGGGTTTACTTTTATAAGGAGTCTTCTTGGGCTTTGACAAAAGCCACTTGCCTCCTATGCCTTGAGATGCTTAATTTGCTCCAAACCCAAAATGCATGTGCAAATGGTTCTGGGTTATTATTTTTTTCCTAAAAAAGAAAGTAATACAGTTAAAGAAGCCTGCATTGAGGATCAAGAATTGCAAAATAATTCTTCCCTGAAAATATCAAGAGGATTATAGAAGTTTGCTCCTTATTAAGCACCATGATAATAGAGCCCCTGAAATTTGTCAGTTCAAATGTCTTAATAAAATAGTAAAAAAATGCTTGCAAGGGTCATATCCCTCAGGCAGAAAATGGCCTCAGATGTCCCTGATCTGTGCAGATCTGCTTTTTTTTTTTTTTGCTGTAAAGAAGATAAGTAAGGATGCCTTTGGCTTCCTTACTTATCTATTCTGCTCAACAAATCCTTTGGATCTATCCTGATATGGAAACAGAGATACATGGCAAATGAATGACCTTTCCACAGTCAGTTGGGGAAGAAATTGCCAAACAAGTCGTAATTGCTACCCGATTTACCCTGCCTTTAGAGCTATCATTCCTTCAAGAAAAGGAATTTCATTGTTGGGCCATTAGATTTTAGACACTGAAGGTCAAATAGGTATCTTGGCTAGTTACCACACATCCATACATCACAACAGCAGAGCAAACGGGAGCTTTTCTTCAGAAAGACACATTTCTGTACACAAAACCATGAAAGCTAATAAATTGGTCATTGTGCTTTTTTTTTACAGATCCACCTCTCGTCAATCTGTCAGTAGAACCTCAGCCTGTCCTTGAAGACAATACAGTAAAGTTTCACTGCTCTGCCAAAGCCAATCCAGCAGTTACCCAGTACAGGTAAATTCGTAAGTTTGTAAGTTCGTCTGGAAATAACCATCATTTATCCTTGCTTGTCTGAATGTTTTAAACTGCTTACAACCATAGAAATGCTTGCTACTATTTCTGTTCCCTTGAGTGTGTAAAACAAAACTGTTTAATAATTAAAGCCAACTCAATCACTGCATTTGACTTAAACATTAACTGGGCTAGGAAGTTATAGTTTTCACTGGATGTTACTCTACTTGCAGGCAAAATAGGAAACATAAGGAGTAGGTGGGTTGAGTTGCTGGGAAGATACTATTTCCAAGAAAATTAACAGTATTTTTTTTCTTCTATATCTGTTTGTTAGTAGACATTTTGGAGAAAAAAGTATCCACAAGTATATATTCCAGGAACTGAGAATCAGTATTAAGCTTAAGCTAACAATGTGTATCAAGAGTCATGGTCAACACTATATAAATCATGGAATAGAATTATAGATTCTACTCAATTCAGTCCATATGACCAAAAAACTATTCTGATTATGTAATTGGAAAAATGAAATGTCGATTCTATGCATAGATAAACTCAGATCTTGGGTACAGTAAAAACCTGGACTTCAGTTCCTAGATTCTTAGCATTGTTCATGCTAACTGGGATTCTTTTTGATGGTTACACAACTGGAAGGCACAGATTAGTAATGTTGCTTTAATGGGGCAAGGAACATTAGCAGATATCATCCTCTTTGAATCAAGGATACCTGTCAACAATGCTCAATTTTCCTATTTTTTCATCTAAATTTCTTGCAGCTTTGGTACATCCTGGTGGTCTCTCTTTCGAGCATAACTATATTTGATTTTGTTGAGTTTGTTGAGTTCAGCCAAGGTTAGTTAGATGCTGCTTCAAGATGGGAAATGGGTTTTTTTTTCAGGCTTAGTGAAGGAGATGACCAGGCTGAGCCCAAGGAAGGGGTCAACCACATCATCAGTCATGAGTCCCTTCATGCCCACAAGAGATCTACCGCCATTTTGTTCAGGCCATTGTAGAGAGCTTAAGCTTGCAAAAAATCTTTATACCCATTTGAACTGCCTGGATCTCCTGATTTCTCTTGACAGTTGGGAGCTCTTCACTATTAAGATAAACTTTCACTTGTAAGCCCCATTGCCCTATTCACTACATGCCTCACCAAGTCTAAAGCTCCTGACAGCACTTCTATGGATCATCCATTGAAAGTTGGAGGTGCTTAACTGGTTGGGAATGTCTCTGTTTTCATCCAGACATTCTTTGAGTACTGCTTTATTAAACCATTTATAAGTACAGACTGCAAAAGAGCAGATGTAGTGGGGGTCTGTTGTTTTAGTCCAATTAACTGCGTGGAGTATGGAAGACATGCTCTTCTCCAGCAGAACACAACACACTTCTGCTGATTTCTCACTTCTGTCCCTAGGCTGAGCAGATAAAGCTGGTGACAGGCCCACCAAATGTTGCAGTGGAAATTCTTTGTGTTGATGATGTTGTTAATTCAGTAATGAACTCCAGTTGTGTCAGCTTGGTAACAGTCTGTGCATTTTGTTGAAGCTACTACTGTAATACATGTGGCAGCTTCTTCCTGATCTAACATACTGAGGTTTAGAGAGCAGTGATGGTGGACAAGCAGAACCATCTGTTCAGAGATGTAACTTACAGAGTTCACATGCTGAATGTGGGCTCTGTTTTGGAGAGGATTGCTTTATTATATGTTTCCTGCATAACCTTTGACTTCATGACTTGGACTTCATTTTATTTGATCACAGCTTTCAGTGTTGTTTCTAGTACCTACAAAGTGGCTTTTAAACTTTCCTCCCAGACTGTTAGATCTTGTCATTACCTCTGGGAGATCCAGATCTATGACTCTTCAGAAGCTTAATAGCTGGAGCTCTTTCTTATGGTAGAACAAGGATATGAATTTGGCCAATGTTGAAGGACAGCAACCACACACAATATCTTCTTGCTGTCTGGAGCTCCAGTCCCATTCACATAAAAGGTCCAAGTATCACTTAGGATGGTACATACATTAAGAGAAGAAGTAACTTGCTAAGTTTGGTTTATCCATTGCTTGCCTGACTCCTTGATGATGAAACAAAGAATAAATATGGCAGTGGCTTATATACATTTCAGCCTGGCCACCAGCAATTACATTCATTAGCTTTCTTTTTTCTAAGAAGGTTCTTGAGAGGTAACAACAGTGGTTCTCATATTCCTGGGCCTCAGTTCTACAATTTCATGAATCTGTATTTCTCAAACTGGGAGTCAGTTAGTATCTTAGGAGAGCACATGGTATTTTTTTGCTCACCTAAATGCTATGTAAAGTATTTAGTAACTTCAAATATTCTTGCCAATGTCTTTTTAGGATCAATTTTATTTTATACTTAAAAAAAAGGAATATGTATGAACTTGGGCCCTTTTAAATTGTTGGAGCCCTTGATCCAGTTTCTGTTCCTCGTTATCAGTTGCCTTAGCACTATTGTTGCAACCGGCTAGCAGAGTCAAAGAAAATGGGAAGAATCAGAGAGAGAAGATTCGATAGGAAATGTAGCATGGGTGGGTTTGTTGTATTTCACTAAAATTAGAAAGTAACGATAGTTGTTGAGTCTTAGCTGCTCTGGTGGAATTGCAAAACAAGTAACCTGAGTTAAGAGAAATACATCAATCAAGGTCCTTCTTTATTTTGGAGGGAAAAAAAGACTTGCCAGGAATTTGCCTTATGTCAAGAATATAATCGTATTTTTTCATATAAGCTAGATGAATGCTATAGGTTGTGGAGAGAGGAGGGATTGAACAATGCTGAATGGATTTCTGCTGTAGCATAACAAGTTCATTAAATTTTGTGGGCATATGGATATGACAGATAAACTAAGCCAACGGAATCTGCCAACTGTTTCAATTAATTTAAATAGGACAGCTCTTGAATGTATGAAAATGACAGAGTACCAACAGACACTATTCCTTTAACACTGTTATCGGTATGTAATACATTTGAAGATTGCCTAGGCAAGACTCTTGCCATGAGTCAAGATTTCTGACATCTAAACAAAATAACATCAAACCTCCATCCTGTAGGTAGAATAATTGGAAATTTAAAAAAAAACCAATGTGTTTGTGAGATTTAATGTTATCTAGTAGTAACTAGATGAAAAAAATTTTTTAAATAATTATGGATCGGAATATTTCTCTGCTAATGTGGACAATAAAATAGACTGGACCTACGTTGATTTATTGATCATTATGCTTTGCTGTTCCTATTCAGAAGCAGCATAGGTTTTAATTCATGGAAACTGGTTTCATCCTTTCTATATAAGGATGGTATGAGAGCAAGCAAAGCCTCCCCAGATCTTGGTCACATCAGTTGATGACTCATTCTTGTTAAGCTTTCCCCATCCTTTCCTTCAGCATAGCTACAGTATACATGCCTGTGTCTTCCCCTGCTTTGTGATGTGCAGAAGATTTCATGCAGAAATCTGTGCTTGTGTTTGCAATGAGGTTGAGGTGCTTAATTGTTGCTTATTCAAGTGCGTCAGAGCATTAGCTCCAAAGGTCAGGACATATTAGAGAGACATATTAGTGAGGAATGCAGTCTAAACCTGTGGTGTTGTGGCTGTTCCAAAAATGAAAACCTTGGTGTAGCACATCCTCCAGCTGCATGTTGCTAGAGGGACTATCTTTCCCAGAAGTCTGCGGGAGACTTCACAAATGTTATTCTTGAAGTGCCCTGTGTCCTTTTTCAACTATCTTGGAAGAGCTGAGGTCAAGAACTACCAAATTGAACGTGTGAGGAGATGGGTGGTAGTGACTCAGGATGATTGAAAATAGTTGCAGGCAGAGCAGTGGAAAAGAAATTGCCCTTTGCCTTGGAGAATCTCTCTGTGCTGGGGGAGAAAAAAAAATCACATAGCTGTATTCTAAGAAGTGGGATAAATTGACTGTTTGGTATTCTTTGATTCCCCAAATCGAAGAAAGTTTAAGGAGGTGACGGAGGTCTGCTGCTAGTTGATTTCAGAAGCTGTAGTTGTGCTCAAGAGGGGAGTCACGGGTTTCCTGTGATCTGCTACTTGCTGCAAGGTCACTTCAGGACTCCTTGAGTAGCCATATGACCCTAATAGTGCTCTGGACCTCAGCTCTAATCTCAAGCCTACCTGTCCTACTATGTCCCCATTTAGAGTGAGTTACAGTCCATTTGCAAGTCCTATAAAGGAGTGAAAGGAATTTTCACATGCAGATCGACTGGTTACAAGAGCTTAAAGAAGATCTGGGGGAGAAGGAAAGATTAAAAGAAGAAAGAATTAAAATAAGAACGCAGGAGGAACATGGAAGTAGACCACAGAGATAGAAATGTATAGATTAAAATAAGAATAGTCATAGAATAGTAGTAAATTTAGCATAGGAAGTTCTCAGACTTGCAAACATCCGTTTAATGACAGATCAAAGTTATAGTCACTTATGACCAGCCCATCGTGGCATTCCCCACAGTCATCTGATCAAAATTTGGACATTACAACCATTGCAGCATCTGGCCTTGTGATTTGCTATTTTCCAGGGGGCGTCCAACAATCAAAGTCCTTGTGTGACTCACCTGTATGTCTGTGCACATTCTCAGTCATCCAGGTCATGGGTGACCCAAAGGTGTTTTTTCAAGAGGCAGCTGGAGTTTGTTTTTCCTAGAAGACGTTTTACTTATCATCCAAGAACTTTCTTCAGTTCCTGAAGAACTGAAGAAGATTCTTGGATGAGAAGCCAAACGTCTTCAAGGAAAAGCAAAGAAAATCCAGTTGCCTTTTGAAAGAAGCACCTTTGGGACTTGCCTCTGTATGCTTTGCATACTCAGCTCAGGATGATGGGATTGCAGTCCAAAGAATCTAGGGTATAGGACTGAGTAAGGCTGGTTCATGACAGTGATGTACTGGAATTTCTGGCAAGAATTTTTGTTACCGGGAAATTTGAAGAAGAGATAAAGTATAAATAAAATATAAAAATATAAAAGAGATAAATGATAAAGCCACACAATTGATGGTTTCCCCCCCCCTTTTCCCCCCACCGGTCTTCTCTCAGTGTCTTCAATCGCAGTAATGTTCCCAAGACACTGTAGAAAAATATTTGTGGATTTTATACTTCCAGCAGGTGCTCTACTAGTTTTGTCTAATTTCAGATAGGTCAAGAGACAAAGAATCCAGCAGTATTACAATAAGATATGGATAAGAGATATTATCTTCTGACAACACCTTTAAGAACACTGCCTGAGTTATTTGAAGAGACAGCATCTTTAACAACAACAACACCTGTTTAAAATCGAGACCTTTCTTTTGAGCTGCAAATCTCACTTCTGTTTCTGTGGCATATTCAGCCAGATTTGGGCCTCTGTTCTGCAAATGCTCCATTAGTCTCGGCAAAACATTAATCTGTTGTGACTGGGTCACCTCCAAATGAAATGCTTCTTGTACAAATGTAGTCGCCTTCTTGAATCAAGAGCTTATTGTGGCCACGTCTTCTCTGGAATACTTCATGAAGGACTAAAGAAGACTTGTCTATCATAGAAGAAGGTAGCAAATCACAGATTTCTGTCAGATCAAATCCTAAAGATCTACCAAACTAGATTCAGTCATTTTCTGGTCATTAATCTTCACAAAACATTCATTAGAACAACTGGAAATGAGCATGTATTTTGGGAAATTACTATATAAACACATATAGTAGTGGTGCTAGGGTTTTGTAGACTCTCAAAAATAAACATGTTCTTAATTTACAGTCCCAACTTAGTGCAATGGTTAGAATGCATATTGCAGGCTAACTCTGCACACTGCCAGGAGTTCGATCCTGACCAGCTGAAGGTTGACTCAGCCTTCCATCCTTCCGAGGTCAGTAAAATGAGGACACAGATTGTTGGGGGCAAGATGCTGACTCTGTAAACCTCTTAGAGAGTGCTGTAAAGCACTATGAAGTGGTATATAAGTCTAAGTACTATTGCTATTGCTATTTACTTTACCTGTCTTCCCATCCACGTGGCATGCCATCCTTTACAAGTTGCCAAAAAGAGGCTATGAAGGCAAATCAAAACTGAAGATCCTGATTTTTGAAAATTCATTTTAAATATTAAATCAAGAAAGAGGGAGGAACAAGGGAGGACAAAACAGGGAACGTCCTACTGGCGATAAGGAGGTTGCATAAAAATCAGGAAAGCGCCACTTAGCAAATGAAAAAGCATCTAGAGAGGTTCTCCAACATAATCCAGCTAATCCATGTGTGGTGCTGAGAGAACAGGAGCTTAGTTTGCTAGCTAGCCGGGGAGTGCAGTAACCCGCAAAGCCTTCTGGCCATTAGTGGCTAGTTAATCTCCATGGTGGAGATCATCTGAGAAGAGCCAGCATCTGTACGCTGTTGATTCACGTCAGCCAAGGACAAATTCATTTTCTGCTACTAGCTTAACATTTTCTTCCACTCCTTGGATTACAAACTACTTATTATAGCAGGCAGGCCCAAGGAGCCGAAACAGCTGCTGCTGTTAGATAAGAAGGCAATTTTGGCTGTCTGTAGCATCCTTGCCTGCTTCTGCACTGTTAGGTAGGGAAGGGGGAAAGTGTTTGGGGTAGAGGAGTCCTAAGGATGATAACAGGGAAGGCTGGAAGGAAGATGTTGTCACTTCCTGGGCTTAATCAAGGCGTGAAGCTTGCATAAACTCAGAGAGTTAGCCTGTATCTACCATCATTTCTAAAAGATGAAAATCCATGAATTTGTTTTCCAGCCTGTGAAAGAGCAGAAAACCAGCTCAACATATTATTTCCAGGAAGCTAGCATTCCTTCTAAAGAGTTTTGGAGCTAAATCTGAGGGCATTTGTATACAATCAAAAATTCACATTTTTGCAATAGAAATTTGGTTTAAGATACGGAAGTCTGAATTTTAGCTAAGTATGATTGGAGGGGGCAGATGTTTCCCCAAAATATAATTTGCTACATCTCATGTTGATTCCATTTCCATAAAGTATATCTTAGGTTCAAGATCCATGCTTCAGGATCTCTTTGGGACAACTATTTAGTTTACTCTAAATATTTAAATATCTAAATAGGAGCCCTGGTGGCGCAGTGGTAAGAATGCAATAGTGCAGGCTAACTCTGCACACAGCCTGGAGTTCAATCCTGACTGGTTCAAGGTTGACTCAGTCTTCCATCCTTCCAAGGTCGATAAAATGAGGACCCATATTATTGGGGGCAAGATGCTGGCATTTTTAAACTGCCTAGAGAGTGCTGCAAAGCACTATGGGGCAGTAGATATGACTAAATCTAGTGCTATTGCTATTACTCTGCTCACTATTATCTTCAATGAACCATATTGTCTTTGCTCAAGTAAATGAAATTGTTACTTGTGGGGTGAATAGCCCACAAGTGGTCTCTGCCCCATATCTCAACATATCTACTGGGTATGCTTTTCAGTTCCTTTTGTTTGCTCTGAATACTGGGAGTTATAGCTGAACATCTAAAAGGATGTAGCCTTAAACCTAAAAGAAGACCTTCTATCAATATAAAGCTGCTTTGAATTTCACAGTTGCCTCCCCAAAGATGTGATTTATAAGTATCATATGTATTAGTCTTGTTCCATTATCAAACACACGGCCCAATTAGTGATAGGTCATTTAATTTTCTTTTATACTGTTTGCAAGCTTGACTTTCTTTCTGCTTTGTGTCATTCTCTGCTATGTATAATACCTAATCACTACACTTTCTCTGCTGTGTATCATATCTAATTATTGTATGTTCTCTGCTGTGTACAGTATCTAATTATTGCATTTAATGAATGAATAATTGTAATGGATAGGAAACAGACATATTTAGGGGCTCAGTGTGTCTCAGTGCACATTCCACACAGTATCATCTCATGCAGAATTATATATGACAGTGACAGTGACCACCCGTTTGCAAAAAAAAAAAAAAAGGCATTATAGGAGTCTTTTTTTTTTTTTAAAAAAAGGAAAGGCCCTTTATTTTCTCTCCATAGAAGTGAAAGGCAAATCAGAGGATGCAAACGATTGTCACTGGATCATCACTGAGACAGGAGAAAAACCCATGCTAGGGTCTCCTAGCATTGATATCTACCTTGGCCCTTCCATCTCCCCAGTCCCCAACAAAAGCCTTATTTGACAGCAATGGTCAATTATGGAAAGCTGCCTGCATTTGAAATTGCCCATAAGGCAGCAGTATTGTGGGAAATTTAAGATGGTTGGCAGTTTTTCAGGCAAAACCCCTGCCGCTAGCTAAAGCCATGTTCATTTCATGAGTTGGGTGACAGGAAGAGAGAAGTGCCTTACTGGATATATGTTCAGCCAGTTTCGGCAGAGGATTAAATCAATAACGACTCAAGCTGTTGACCAGCATCCAGCCATAACTTGTTTGGGCTCCTTCTAAATTCTGTGTCTTGACCACACTTCAACTTATGACAGGGCTAGGGAATCTTTTTTGGAGGTTGAGGACCAAGTCACTTCTGGACCTTGATGGTCAGGGACTAATGGTTAACAGGACACAGACATAGACAAAAAGGGAAGCAGAGAAATCAGAGTAAAAACCATCACTTTCCCCAATTTTGTTTTTTATCTTCCTTTAGCTCACTCTTCTTCTACTGAAATGATATTCATGTGTCTTACTAATGCTTCTGGGGCTGATTCTTGGGAAAAAAAATTTTAATGATGCTCATCTAAGAATTGCAAGCAACCTTGAATGAAATGGTGATAGAATAAAACCCAGGCTACAGAGTAGCCAAAAAGGAGAAGACTAGGAAAACCTGATGGCAATTTTCTCAAATTGGTCAAACAGGACAGAATTCCTTAAAAAATGGACTTGAGTGACTAACTACTTGGTGACTTATTTATACTTTGACATACTCATTGGGCGTTGTGAGTCAAGTAACACCCTAGAAAATGCATTACTAAAACCTACTAGGCTTGAGGGTTTTTTAGCTTGGCATGTTGTGTGAACTCAACTAGTTAGAAATGTTTTATAGTTGAATGTCTTGTTTGCTCCTAGACCATGCATTAACTCAGTAACAAAACTCTGTGAACAAAACCACTGGTTGCTTTGCTTTTTCTGGGGGATTATCCTCCAGAATGGGATGGACAAAAATTTGCCAATGATGCGAGAGAGAGAGAGAGAGGGGGGGGGAGAGAGAGAGAACAAAGAGTAATTAGCTGCTGCTATCATTCCATCACCTCTGAGTTTGGGCAAAATTAATGTGAAGCAACAGAATCAGAGCTACATGAAATGACTTTCAATTAAACTCTCCTCATCAGTTTTATTTGTCAATCATCTAGAACCTTTTTGATGTCAGCAATGTATCCGGGGATGTTTCCCCTCTCCCTTCCCCTGTGTTATTTATTGCTCACAACCAGAAAGAGAGCCTTTAAAGTGAAAAGTTATACAGATATAATAGCAAAAAGATCTATAATTCATCACCATGGGCTGGCTTTGCTGAGAGTTTGTGGCAAATACATGTGATCGGTAAATAAATACCCAAAAAACTTTTGAAAAATGGAAAGTCCTTCAGCTTTTACTTCTTCGTCCTCTGTTTCCACCAGGGTTCTGTTGTTTCTGGATAATGGCGTGTGAGAGTGTGTATAATGTTAATGAGATTTTAGAAGGGGTAGTAATAAATGCCTCCAATCTCATACTGATACGCTGCTCCCTAGTACAGAAGTTTGCTTGTGTTTTTTTTTTTTAAATAACTTTTATAACCAACAGCAGAAGCACAAATATGTTGGAGCAAAAAAAAAAAGTCAATCAGAAGAAAAAAAGTCTGGACTACTGGTATAATGAATGCTTGACCCTGTTGAACAAAGGGTAATGGAGGAATACGGTGACCTTTTACAGAGATCCACAATCAAGAATTGTATAGAAAATAATAAAATGTTCTAATTCTTGTTATAATGAGTAAGAGCATTGGCAATATATGAAGTTTCTAAGAAACACCAGAAATAATGTGTTGACTTCTGCAGTCAGCAAGAAGCAGACCAGGTAGCTCTTATTTAAAGACCTAAACCAAATAGGAATTGCAGCGTCCCTTAATCATCTATGACAGTTCAATTAGTCAGTAGAGCACTGTTAATAGGGAAGAGGTTGGTGCACAGGCAATCCCAAAAAGGGGTAAAATTTGATCCCAAATCAACCTAATCCCCCCCCCACCAAGGCTCTTGTGCTACTAACTGTTTTCTGAGTTTTCTCTTTCCTCTCCTTCTCTTCTCTTGTCTAAATCAGGAAGGCACCTGATGAACATCAAGTTTTCTTTGAGAAATTGGGAATGGCAAGGAAAGTCTCTTGAGAATGACGAGCAATAAACATCGAAGAGAGAAGATTGTCTCAAATGCTACTATTGCAAGTCCATTTCAGAGCTGCAGCGATGACCATATTTGTTATCTCTGATTGGGAGAAGATGGAGAGTTACTAGGTTACTAGGTTTACTAGAACTGTGATGGCACAGTGGTTAGAATGCAGTATTGCAGGCTAACTCTGCTGACTGCCGGCTCAAGGTTGACCTTCCGAAGTCCGTAAAATGAGGACCCAGATTGTTGGGGGACAATATGCTATTTATTTATTTATTTATTATTCCAATTTGTATCCCGCCCTTCTCCCGAAGGACTCAGGGCGGCTCACAACATTATTAAAAACAAAGAGAGACCCACACACCCCACCGAATAAAACCAAATTAAAACCAATATTTTAGTGTTGTGATAATTAAAATTTCTAAAAAACCCAATTTAAAAATCCTCCCTAGGCCAGGCCCNAGAGAAGGCCCTCCCCCTGGGGGTCGCCAGCCGACATTGCTTGGCCGACGGCACCCTGAGGAGACCCACTCTGTGGGAGCGTACCGGTCTATGGGAGGGAATCTGTGGCAGAAGGCGGTCTCGGAGGTAGCCAGGTCCTATGCCATGGAGCGCTTTAAAGGTGGTAACTAACACCTTAAAGCGCACCCGGAAGGCCACCCGGAAGGCCACTGGCTGACTCTGTAAACCACTTAGAGAGGGCTGTAAAGCACTGTGAAGCGGTATGTAAGTCTAAGTGCTATCGCTATTGCTATTTACACATTAGGCTAAATTGTCATCTGCTTTAGGTGGCTTACATCTGCATCACAATTGGATGAATTGCACAATATCCTAAGCTCTAAATCATGTACTGTTTGGGCTCACACATCATGCTAAATCTCAGGCAGATCTACTATGTGGACCAAGTCTCTTTGTGAGACATGTTGAACATAAGAACGAACTGTGTTTTAAGAATTAATCAAGCAAGAGAATAGAAGATCTTGTATGTTACTAATTATATTCCAAATAGCTTTCCTTAACCCGCAAACAACTCCCAGAACTGGCTTTTGGTCACAGTGCCTGAGATTTTAGGGAGCTGTCAACCAGCACATATGGAGGACACCAGGTGGATAAGGCTATTTTAGAGCATATTTAGTGATCCACACATTGGCTTCCTCTACTTTGCAGCTGAAAAATAGGACAGCTATTCTCATTCCAAACATCACTTCATGAGCTTCAACTCATACCGTATGGCACATTGTCAACAGTTTTGCCATGCCTGCTATCTCACTGTGTACCACACTAGTCATGTTCTGCTGATTTCAAAGCCAGTAGACAATTGGTACAAATACACAATAGGAACCTGATGGAAATACATAAGCAATATCCATACATGTTTAAGCCCAGAACTAATTTGATGCTAAGATGCTCATTTGCATTTTTCTTAGCAATCATTCACCCTCATTGATTGTATAAGTTCAGGTAGTGCTTCCCAAGCCTGGATAAACTACCCAAAATTGGTAAAAAAAAATAAATCATTTTTCATAGGGTAACCACACACAAACCCATTACTTATCACAACAGGGATATTTAAATTGACTTAAAGATTGCCAGGTGTACTAAAATGTATTCGAAAATTTCCTAAAGTATTCCTATCCAGATTGTTGGGGGCAATATGCTGACTCTGTAAACCGCTTAGAGAGGGCTGTAAAGCACTTTGAAGTGGTATATAAGTCTAAGTGCTGTTGCTATATCACCCACAGGGGTGAGAAAAGAATTTTCATTTTTACGTTATATTCTCCTTTGCATGGCATGCATTAAGAGGGTTCTGCTACATTAAGCTCTTTTTGAATAACAAACCCAGCGACATCGATGTTTTTAAAAAGGATCCTCTCAAAAATGTCTTAGAAAAAGCAGATGGAGACCATAGTCCCAAGTCAGTGAGAGCCACACACATGCATGCTCACTCTCACTCTCACCCACACTAACACATACACAGAGAGAAAGAGAGATCTGACTTCAAAAGGTAGTGTAACCATTAATTGCCAACAGCTCTGGAGTGTGCATAGCCCAACACGCAAACTCCCAGCTTGAGACATTAAAATCTAATCACTGCAACAGCTGGCTTTACTTTGCAGCACACCCGCCCTGAACAGCAAAAAGAAAGTCCCGTGGTTCAGCCGAGGAGGAAGTAACAAAAAGGAGATGGAGCTCTGATTTTAGCTACCAAGCCAGCTCAGCAAACTGTGGCTAAAAATATGAGAGTGGGTGGAACACGGCTTACTTTACTTCACTGCTGAATAGGCTGCTAGCCTATCAGAGGTAGCGTGCACATTCTGAGCATTATTTAAGAGAGGAGGTACGTGTGAAATAATACAGACTTGTACGCCTGCGCCAAAGACATGCAGTGAATTGATTCAAGCCATGGAACTTCATGAATCCAAAATTATTATTTATTTATTTATTTAAAAAAGGCCTTTCTGAATGGATAACATAGCCAGCACTAGACTTACATTTCCCCTGCCAGAATGGGACAACTTGCCAAGCCAACTCTTAACGGCCAACTCATCACAGTCAATTCTCCATGGCCAACTCACTGTGGGACAATTCAACAATTCAATTGAATTATTTAAAATAATTTTAAAATGTTTTAATTTTTGTCATTCACATTTCATTTTGTCCATCCTTTGGCATTCTTTCTTTAAGGATTCTGTTCCACTCTTTCTTCGATATTAATGCAACTCTTGTCCCATGGCAAGTTGGCATGATGAGGTGTCCTGCGGTGAGTTGGCCATGTTGAGTTGTCTCAGACCCTCCCACTTCTATCCCCTCCTTTGTTCATTCTTCCTTTTCATATTTTAATATAGCTTCAGGTTTTAAAGTCCGGTTAAGTAGTGCATCTGGCCAACCTTGGCTGATCTTCAAGAGCTAAGCGCATTAGTACTATAGTGGAAGATTCATAGTAAACTAGACTGTGAAATTGAAAAAGATATCCAGGAAGGAGGAAGGGAGGGAGGGAGGGAGGGAGGGAGGGAAGAGAAGAAGAAGAAGAAGAAGAAGAAGAAGAAGGAGGAGGAGGAGGAGGAGGAGGAGGAGGAGGAGGAGGAAGGAAGGAAGGAAGGAAGGAAGGAAGGAAGGAAGGAAGGAAGGAAGGAAGGAAGGAAGGAAGGAAGGAAGGAAGGACCCTTTCATAATTCATCAAGAAAACATGGATATATCCAAGAAGTCACCAGGAATTATGCTCAACCCCAGGGAAATTTGAACCTTTTGTACCACTCCTAAGATAAATCACAAAGCTGGAGTTGGTCCAAATAAGAGTCACTGCTTTGGGTCTTGTTAATTTTAGTGAACCAAAAAGAGGGACAAAGTTGGTTGCTGGCTGAACAAAATCTATCACAGCCCAAATGGGTGTGCAGATGCCAGGGTCAACTTTCATCAGCCTGAGTGAATATGAAGGAAAGTTGCATGCAAAAAAGTAAACCTTGGGGAAAGTTACCTACATTGTGTGCATACCATAGAAAGTTACATTTCAAATGCATGCATGAGCATTTGATACAGCAAAGTATATGAAAAAAAAATGCAGATTGATTTTAGAAAATTAGTTGAATAATAGTTGAATAAATGTGAAGCTGAGATGCACTAGAGATAGACTGAGCTATACATGTCTTTTCCGCTTGCTCAGATCCATTGCAGTACACATATTGTTCCTACTTTTAATCTCCACATGTGTCAGGCTTCATGCTAGACATAGCAATAAATCTCATCTGTCCAGTCTCTTATCCCCACATTCAGGCACTTACTTATGGCAGACGCTCAAAGGCACAACATGGCTAGATTAATTGCCTTACTGCAGATAAGAATGAAGTCATATATCATATATGAACAAGAGATCTGTT
Organism: Protobothrops mucrosquamatus; assembly: GCF_001527695.2. Lineage (NCBI taxonomy): Eukaryota > Metazoa > Chordata > Lepidosauria > Squamata > Viperidae > Protobothrops > Protobothrops mucrosquamatus. The sequence continues at coordinate 306,117 of NW_015387531.1, read as the reverse complement.
TTCAGAAGCACAGAAATTGCATATAGATATGTGCTTCAGAGTTTCGGTTCCAAGACTTTGCTTCTTGTCTTTTTCAGTTGGTGGAAATTTAGCCATTCTTCTTAACGTCCAAGATTAGGAAGCACCTCCTCAAGGATTCACTTAATGGTCCTGAGGATTATTTCTTTCTTGCTTGCTAGCTTCCTTTCTTAGAATCTGTTTGGAACAGAGTCTGCAGATCGCCTTGTGGAGATATGCTTACCTGCACACAATGAATGGCACCGTAGTATACCTGTACAATTATTGTTATTGTTGTTATTGTTAATTGCATTGTGGATAATAGCAAGAGCATTTAGACTTATACACCACTTCTTAGAGCTTTGCAGTCCTCTCTAAGCGGTTTACAGAGTCAACATATTGCCCCCAACAATCTGGGTCCTCGTTTTACTGACCTTGGAAGGATGGAAGGCTGAATCAACCCTGAGCCAGTCAGGATCGAACTGCTGGCAGTGGGCAAAGTTAGCCTGCAATATTGCATTCTAATCACCGCACCACCACAGCTTTTAATATTGCTGTCATAGTCCGACATTACTACGTACTAATGCTGTCCATTCAGAATCATCATGAAAGCTCTGAAATTAAGGCCTTTTTAACATTTTTAGATTGACTTGGGAGAACTTGATGAGCTTTTCAAAGGCGCTAGAACAAGGAACGTGCAACTAGAAATGCTAGGCTCACACGAGGCTTAAGCAAACCCTTGGACATGACTTCTAAGATCTTATTGTTAATTTTGCTGGGCTATAATTATTTTAATAGTAATTTTATTAAAAATTATAAAAACAAAAATTTTAAAAAGTAGAATCAAAAATAGAAAAGGAAAAATCTGAAAAAATGGGCATATTAGAAATACAGTGAGGGTAGCTCAATGGGAGTAGAACCCTCCAGTCTAAAAAAAAAAATCTATTTTCCTACTTTGATCTCTCTTTCTGCCTGACACCGACACACAGACATACTCACAACCTATTTTCTCTTCTCTTTTTCCTCACCCAGCAGGCTGTGTGAGTTACGAACAATGAAGGTTACCAATTGCTCTTTCCAAAGGTCATCTGAACTTCAGCTCAAAGCTACCTGTAGGTTAAGGGTCAGGGATCAAGGGTCAAAGATAATAGACTACCACATTTGATTGCTCACCTACTGTCAGCCTTCCAAGGTAGACCAAACAGGAAACAGACCAGATAAGTTAATTCTATTTTATTGTAAGGCTACGTTACAGTTACATTACATTACAGAATCTTGTAAATCTGAAAGTACAAATCTCCTTCTGTCTCCTTTTACACCTGATAAAGCAGAGATGTTCCTGTCTGAGTTACTTTCTCTGCCTGTTATGCAGCTCGGGACTACGTCCTCTCTTATCTGATAATTCCCTCAGCATCATCTCTTCCTCCATCTCTCAAGTCATTCCCACATACCATCGCGTGTACTTCTTGCTTTAGCAACCGTTAAAACCCAGCGATGTACAAACATGTGCAAATCATCTAAGTAACAGAGCTGCAACGTCCTGTTAGAAGATGATTAGGGAATGCTGTATTAACATGATGGGCTTTTAATGCCTTTATAGGCTTTGAATGGAAGCTTGCAGCGAGCATCTTTGAAAGAGACAATGCAACACTGCTGCTTTTCCTCAGGGAAGAGGAGACTCAGTGGGAATGGCTATTTTGTTCCTGCATCTTCCCTTGCAGTTGTCCCTTAGCAGCTAGAAAAGGCCAGCTCCATCTTGATGCACAGAATTATTATCTCTCAATTGCAGGCAAGGATTAGGGATCCTACTGTGAATTTATGTTACTCTCCACATGGGGGGGGGGAGACCCTAAAATGTAATTTAGCTGTCTTTAATCAAAGTTATTCC
>NW_015387531.1:294192-304132 GCF_001527695.2 Protobothrops mucrosquamatus | reverse complement strand
AGAGAGAGAGAGAGAGAGAGAGAGAGAGAGAGAGAGAGAGAGAGAGAGAGAGAGAGAGAGAGAGAGAGAGAGAGAGAGAGAGAGAGAGAGAGAGAGAGAGAGAGAGAGAGAGAGAGAGAGAGAGAGAGAGAGAGAGAGAGAGAGAGAGAGAGAGAGAGAGAGAGAGAGAGAGAGAGAGAGAGAGAGAGAGGGACGGACGGACGGACAGACAGACAGACAGACAGACAGACAGACAGACAGAGACAAGACATACAAAAACCCCTTCCATCCCATACCATTTCTACGATGCCTCACAAGGCACCTTCAGATCCAAGGAAAATAGAGTTTATTATTACTAAACTGAAAATGTCAAAGACAAAGACAATGTTATGATCAGCAAGATGGCCAGCATATGAATATCATCATCATCATCATGTTTTTCCCACAGGTGCAGGGTCCACTTTCCGGATCAATTTATAAATTTAATTGAATAGTATAAATAAATAAATAAATAAATAAATAAATAAATAAATAAATAAATAAATAAATAAATAAATAAATAAATAAATAAAATTATGCTTCTCTGCTTCTGATCTTCTGAACAATCGCTTTTATACATGTCATGTTATAGGCTGTTGGTTTGATCACCGAGCTTGGTGATTTGGCTGCAAATATTTCATCTCCATTCAGGGGGGACATCTTCAGTGCACTTTGAAGATGTCCCCCCCCCAAAATGGAGACAAAACATTTGCAGCCAAATTGCCAAGCTCGGCGATCAAACCAACAGCCCAACTACCTACCCAAGCTACTAATATTCAAACATATTTCAACCATGTTGTGTTATGTCCCAAGCCAGTGTTTCTCGACCTTGGCAACTTTATGGCATGTGGACTTCAATTCCCAGAATTCCCCAGGCAGCATGGGAATGTTGAACTTCACATTTAACCCATGTGGAGTTGAAGTCCACATGCGTTAAAGTTGCCAAAGTTGAGAAACCCTGCCCTAAACTATTCTACTTTCCCTTGCTAGCTTGCTCCAGGATTTTCAACTCTGCATGGCAGATCATTTTTGGCATTATCACTACAGTTTTATTTTCTTTTTTGAAGCAGATTATACTGCAATGTGCAGACTCAGTTCAGTATCAATAGATCAATTCCTGGGGCTGCTTAAAAAGCTTTTCTGGTTGGGTGGTGTTTTTAGATTCATCTTATTGTCGTGAGTGGTTAAGTGCATGAACTTACAACTATCTAAATTCAACTATCCATTTTGTTTCTTAAATTTCTATTTCTTCCGTTTTTAAGATTGATTCTCTTCATTGACGTAGCAACATGGTGTTCTTGTACAAAAAAAATGCAATGGAGGACAGCGTTAAATACAGAATACTCATGCAGCTGCTGATAATGAAAAAGTATTCAAGAAGCAGTGCCCAACATGGTTTTCCTGTTTTTAATACAGCACTAACATCATGTATTTGGTCAGACCCAGCTTTCAATAGAGTGCCTGTTTCTAAGTGTCCCTTTAAGAAAAGTTCAGACAAAATAAAATGTGTTCATAGAAGGACATTGACCAAGTCACAGGAAGGAAGAGAGATGTATATTTAGCTCTAGAAGAAAACATACATTGTAGAAAAATAAGCAGGGTTTAACACCAGACAAACAATTAAGCAGAAAACAATAATTGAGAAAATGCCAAGGAGAAAACAACACCCCCACTAACACTAGCAGAGCAAGCTAAGGGGATATGGAGCTAACTCCACACTCGCTAGCTCTGATGATGTTACGTAGTTGGGTAATGAAATGTCTGCAAGCTCAGAGAGCACCAAGGACTCCACAGTTCAGCCCCGAGTATGTACTCTCTTCTATTGGATACTATAAAATTCTTCAGATACCTGATGAGATGTTGCGCAGAAGAATCCATAATGTGTTGTATCTATGCCCAGTGTGCAGGACTGAACAATGGCCTGGAAAAGAAGGAAGCAGATTACAGTTGAATGTTCAGAAAACCTTCCTAACAATACGTGCAATACAACAATGGAGCCAATTACCTAGAATGGTGATGGGCTCCCCTTCACTGCATACATTCAAGCTGCGGCTGCGTAGCCATCTGTCAGATGTGAAATAATTGGGTTCCTACACTGAACAGGAAATTGAACTCAGTGGACTAAATAGTCTTTCCCAGTTGTGTTTTTTTGTCTCTCAGAGGAAGAGTGTGACTTGAGAAAGTCAAATCTCATTAGAGAAATCATAGGCCTGCATTGTTTTCTTTCATTTCTGCTTCAGAAGAGTTAGTTCCAAGACACCTCCCTGTGTTTTAATTCATTTGTTCTTCTACAAAATGGAGAAAGATCGGACTGTAGTCATGTCAGACAGCTTTAAATATGCTAAGCTTTTGCTTGTTACTGCAATATAAATCCCCTTAGAGTTTCAAGAGATAAAATGAAACATTGATTTGGAATAGAGTAGATCCTTCTTTCCTTCCTTCCTTCCCTCCCTCCCTCCTTCATTCTCTTTCTCCCTCCCTCTCTCTTTCTCCTCCTTCCCTCCCTCCCTCCCTTCCCCTGAAAAGAGTTCTAGCTTATGGAGAGAAGGGAAAGGGGGAAAGGCTGCTAAATCAAATACAGATGGTTAGAAGGATTTTTGAGAACTGCAAGTAGCCCAAGGAGGAAAGAATACCTTCAGCCTTTGGCACCTGTTCTAAAACACTAGATGTTTTGCTCCCTCACAACCTTATGTGTCCACAGTAGAAACGTGGGCGATGTTGTGATGAAAATGAGATCAGCACTGGAGAGGGCAGGGGAGATATTCCTATTCTCTGAACCTTTTCTTGACATTCTCTGCTATCATTTGCTACTACCATATTTAATTCTGCTGATGTGATCTGAATACCACTGCAAAAGCCATCTGATAAATCTGAGGACAATTGGAGAGGTGCAAAATTCGTCTGTGGATCCGTGATTCTTATGGATTGCAGACCAGTAAAGAGCTGTTAGGTGCAAGGAACTAGAAATGACACGAGCAGCTTGATCAGAGTGGTATGTTTATTGCTGCTCATCTACAGACAGGAATCTCACCAGACTAAAGCATGCACTACAGAACTACTAGATGAGCATTGCAAAGTTTTAGGGAGGATCTCTTTTCAGCTGCTTCCTCCCCACCAGTGACTTAAGACTAGCCAGCCTTTTTCACTTTTTCCTTCGAGTCAGCTCCAGATTCTACCACAAGAGCCTTTCCTTCGAGTCAGCTCCAGATTCTACCACAAGGCTGTCCCTTTTTGTTGTTCTTTGCACTATTCCCGTCATATCACATCCTCCACAGTTTTGCCTTTTGCCCACCACTTCTTCCAGTCTGCAGCATCACCAGGGCATATGTCTTGATGCAGGCAGTCCATCCTTCCATCGCTTTTTTGGTCATCCATGGGGGCTACTGGCCATCAAGGGCCTGACTCGTGATGGTTTCCACCTCAACTCTGACCCCATGTCCATCTCACCATAGCCTCTCTTCTCTCATTTCATCTGGAAGGCCAGGTTCTCACTTACTTATTTGCTTACTTATGGATGTCCTAGTACTTAACACACCCAAATTTCCTACTAGGAGGATTTGATTCAGTTGAGAGCCTTGCAAACTCTCAATCATCCACCTCTCTTTAACCACGTCAATCGCCTCTGGCACTTCTGACTCTTAATTTGTTTACACTACAGTGTAACCCCATAGCTGTGATCTATCTCAGTGTTTGCCCATGGCCGATCACATAACAGAGTTAGTAAATCAAGGGAAATAAGGAGACTTGGCAGGAAAATAATCTGACAAGCAGTCAGTATGAGGAGCAGGAAACAGATAGGCATAACGGTGATATAAAATCACACTTTCAAAAGCTGGGTTTATATTCAAAAGATAGGATGCTCAGCCTGAAAGGAACGGCCAGAGTCAGACTTGACAGAATTGGACAAAATCTTTTGCCCTTTTTCATGACTGACTCTTCTCAGCATTCAGCTCCAATATCGGCTTCTGACTGTTTTGTTTAAGCAAAGCATAATTTATTGGGAAGTAGAGAAGATACTTCTTTTTTTTCGGTGCACTTTTTAAACAGGAATATGTACAAATTCAGAAATAAATGCGGACCTAAATGCATGCAGCAAGGCAAAGTACTTACCCCAAAAATGTGATTAGGAGAAATGTGTTCAGGAAATTTGGATGGCTATGACAGCTGTCTGACTAGACAGATGCTACCGCTGCCTTGTATGTCTCTCGGATGAGCCTCTCGGAATGAGGCATAAAGAGTGGACAGGCAGATAACAGAATGCTTTGAACAACAGTGTGCCCTGGGCTCATTAAAAAGGATGTTCTGGGCAGTGGGCCAGCAGAAAAGAAGCAAAGGCTGTCCTCAGTTTGCTGCTCCTCCTGAGTTGCCACCTGAAACACCTGCTCCCTTTTACCTGAAGTCATGTCCGACTCTAGAAATACCTTTATCAGAGCAATTCTCTGGGTAAAATAGGGTCCACGAGTTCTTCAGAACTCTCTCTCAAGCAAGATGGTACCGTGTTTCACTGAAAATAAGACAGGGTCTTGTATTAATTTTTGCTTCAAAAGACGCATTAGGGCTTATTTTCAGGGAAATACGGTACTAAATGTGTCTGTCTGGTTGACAATCTTAACGGGGGCTTATTTTGGGGGTGGGGCTTATATTACGAGCATCCTGAAAAATCATGCTAGGGCTTATTTTCCGGTTGGGTCTTATTTTGGGGGGGAAACACGGTAAAAGAGCAGAGATATGGGAAGGAAGAGAACTAAGGAGAAGCTTCCCGACAGTTAGAACAATTAACCAGTGGAACAACCTGCCTCCAGAAGCGGTGAATGCTCCAACACTGGAAGTTTTTAAGAAGAGAATGGACAGCCATTTGTCTGAAATGGTATAGGGTTTCCTGCCTGAGCAGGGGGTTGGACTAGATGACCTCCAAGGTCCCTTCCAACTTTATTATTACTATTATTATTATTATTATTATTATTATTATTATTATTATTATTATGGATCATCGCACAGTCAGCCAGATGTTCAGACTGGATTTGGCATTTTGTCTACCTATCCTTACCCAGGACCTGGGATAGGCAGATGTGGATGTTTGATGGTATTACAGATATCGTCGCAGGATGGAAGCAGTTCCTAGTAAGGCCGACTTTTGCAATTGACTAATAGCGAATTTGTCAATGCCAATGGTGTTCAAGTGGTGCTCCAGTTGTTTTGGGATTGCACCCAAGGCGCCTATTACTATTGGTACTACAATATTACTATTATTATTATTATTATTATTATTATTATTATTATTATTATTATTATTATTATTATTATTATTATTATTATTACGTAGTATTGAAGCTATGGATTTTGCAATGAGTCCTTCTCATAGAATGAAACTTGGAGAAAACTGTAGCGGGTCAAAAGAGCGTCCTACACAGATACTGCAGTGATTTAAAGGTGCCTAGAGCAGCCCTGCTAAAATCACCAGCATGAAGGGACACACACTAGGAGTTATTGTTATGATCCAGTGCCTGTTTTTGGAAGCAGTTTTCACAGGATTGTAATTGTTGCCTCTCTTTGCAGCAATAGATTAACATAAATTTACAGGTATTTACACATCACTGTGATGCAAATATTGATGGTAACAAGGTGGCTCAGCGAATTTTTAACTTGATTAATTTTAGAGAAAACATTTGGGATTTTTTGCAGCCGCTCCAAGAGATTAGAGTCCCTTAAGGAAGGAAACCTGGCAGCAAAGGCACCTAAAAAAGCCCCATGTGCTCCATCCCAAACACCCAGCTTCTCCAATCAAGCAAAAGAAGGTCTGGAGCTGTTTATTAAAACATGTATCCCTTGAGGCCTTTTCAGTGATGAGCAATCAGATACACACAGACCTGGGTCTCTTTCATAGGGAGCTGGGAAATTATCAAGTCCAAATTATACGTGGAATCAGGATGCCAGCTCCTCCTGCATTAAAGGAGTAGTGATTACCATCAGCAAAGTGGTCTGTTTTAAAACAATCAGGTCCTGGAGGGGGCTGGGTACCCCAGGGCAGCACTTGTCATGTCAAATATTGTAATTTCAAATGGCTAATCTGAACCCTTGAAATTCGGAAGTGGCTGAAAGTTGGAGGTTAGCTTTGTTGGTTCAGCCCAGCCATATGAAATTCAAGAATACCTTTGACATTGTGCATGTTGGTGTTTCCTTCAGTTCACAGGGTTAGTAACCTGAGATCTGTTGTGCTTGTGTCGTGAGGCGGGGCATTGTGTGTGAACCAAATGGGGGGTTAACAGAGCTTGTACACAGGACAAATAAATGCAAAAAAATGGATTATACTCATATAGTTCTGTAGTCTTGAGGTATTGACCAGATGGAAAGGACTTCTTCTGTTACATCCTTTAGATACATTGAACTACTTCAGTACAGATGTGGTTCCAGCTGTTAGCCAGATTACTACATTTGCCATGCTTTCTTTTAAACTCAGAAAAAAAACCTGTAAGCTCTCAGTTCTGTTGTTGGTTCCATCTTAATTCCCCTCGCATTCTTTTTCTTTGTTTTTATTTTTTCCCTTTTTCTTATTATTAGTAATTTTTAATATTTTTTAAAAAAAATATGTGCATTTTTGTTACGATGGATAGTCATAATAATTACCTTAATGATTGATATAGTTTCTATTTTCATTATAATGCACCTCTTCCCCTTCCAGAAATGTAAAGGAGTTGCCTTGGGCTGTCTCTAATTTCCAATAACCTAGTGAGATAGCTTGAGTCAAGAGATGGTGAGGGACCCAAAGGATGAAGCTTCAGTCATCTCATTGTAGCTTACATCTTGATTTTTTTTAGCCACACTTTGCAGACATCCCTAAAAGCTCCTTATCTCCTTCCAACTCTGTTTATTCTGTTATTCCATTTTACTTGTCATCTTTAGTCCAGCATCCTGGCCACTGCACCGCAAGGCCTCAGTTATAGGAGATGACCAGGCTGAGTGCAGTGGGAATTTTTTGGGCAATTGGGGATGATGTGATGGAATGTAGTCTGGATTCCTAGGAGGGAAGGGAGTGCATTCCAGAATAGCAAGAAACAGCAAAGTTTAGATACTTTGTGTGGGGGAAAAGGAGTTAAGTTGGCTTCTTCCTAGTGTTATATGTTTAACAGTGCAAGTAACCTGCTTTAGTTTGGCAAGATTCTGTCTATACGTAAGGAACACTAAAGGAAACTGCTTAGAAGAAACTTAATGTGTCTGTCTTGGCTTTTGGAGCCTGACAGCTATAATCTTTTAAAAGTACATTTCTGAGAGAATAGCTAAGAGCTGAGTTGGGCGAGGCCAAGACTTATAGGGGTTTCAAAGGGATGAGGAAGGGGCTGAAGATATACATGAAATCAAGGAGTAGAGCTGCTTTTGTAGCAATCGGGAAAAGTTCCATACCTGTTGTGTTTACCCTGAAAACGAGTCAATATAGAAGAAATGCCAGGATGCCCTTATTAATTTCAATTCACTGGCAGATATAACTGCATGCAGATCTTTTCTTCTCCAATAATGGTCAACTAAGTTTGTGACCTGTTGTTTTCAGATATTTCCCAAAGCCTTTGTTCTCTCCAAATCATCAAACAGGACCACTGAATACTGGCTCTAGCCAGTGACACTAACAATCCAATTACTTTCAGAGTTTGACCGGGAAGTTAGAAGATAAAGGAAATGAGAACGATAAATTCCCAGGTCTGTCTATGGTAGCCAAAGAAGAAAGCCACTCTCCCTTCCATCTACAAAGACGTGGCAGGCCACAATCATATTTTTTTTCCTTGGGTAAAGCCTTCTTAATTAAGCTGCACCAGCAGATTTGCAATGCTGTGAATCAGAGGTGCTAATTGGTAGTAAGGTGTGGGATGCTGTTGATTCACCATGCTGCTTTGGGTTGGAGGAATGAGATGAATGAAATTCAGTTAACCTGGAAAGGCACAGTCACTATTCTGGCATGCCAAGGTCTGCAGAAGAGAGCATGCTGAGACCTGGCAGTTTGAATTGGCATGCCTGGAGTGCAGCATTCTCCAGCCCTCTAGCCGCATTGCATTCTAGAATGCACAGAAGTCAAAGCTCCATGACTTTTGAATGGCATTAATGGGAAGTGTGGGGGGGGGATTACTAATTGTCTATGGAGATTCTCAGTCATCCAGGTCACAGTTGTCTCAGAGGTGCTTTTTTTCAAAAGGCAACTGGACTGTTTTTTTCAAGGTGGAGGTGAAGGAATAAGAAGAGGAAGGGAAAGAAGAAGAAGAAGAAGAAGAAGAAGAAGAAGAAGAAGAAGAAGAAGAAGAAGAAGAAGAAGAAGAAGAAGAAGAAGAAGAAGAAGAAGAAGAAGAAGAAGAAGAAGAAGAAGAAGAAGAAGAAGAAGAAGAAGAAGAAGAAGAAGAAGAAGAAGAAGAAGAAGAAGAAGAAGAAGAAGAAGAAGAAGAAGTTGTTTTGCTTCTCATCTAAGAAACTTCATCAGTTTTGACTGGATGATGGGAGGATGGAAGGATTGTATTTCTTTGCAGTCATCTTGTCATTAGAGCGTGTGCTAACAACCAGATGACTGAAAATAATAATACAATAGTCTATATCATAATACTATATTGTAATCTGTAATAATCAATGCCAATCAATGCCATTCTACAATGCTGCCTGAATTATGAAATTGTAACTGTGACACATCTATTTCTGATACTTCAGTTGATGTTGTGATAGATAACTAATAGGCATATTAAGGACTTCTGTCTCTCGAGCCTCTAACAGCAGTTGAAAACCAAGATAATTAGTATTTCACAAGATATCATTTTAGCCAGGCTTATTCCAAAGAAAAAAGGAGTTCAGATAGATGCCTAGAAAGTGAACATGTGTTCTGTGCTCTCATTTTTCGGTTTGATATGTTAACACTTTGGTGTAATGGTTAAGAAACCAGGACAATGGAAGTACCATCTTCAGCATGAAGCCAGATGGGTGAGTTTGTGCCAGTCACTCTCTCTTAACCCACTTCTGATGGCAAAACACTTCTGATATATTGCCAAGAAAACTGCAGGACCTTGCCCAGACATTCGCCAAGAGCCAACACCAATTTGAAGACATGTGTGTGCACATACACGCACATGCATACTTTGTGGATGACTTTGGTCCTCCTTCCCTCTATCTCTTGAGGATGGAGGGGCAGGTTTGTTCCCTGCTTAGCAGATTGAAAGGGAATGCCCATCTGTTATTTATTTTGCACTGTTTTGGAAAAATCCTTTTGTATTCCGAGGCTCCAAGAATTTGATTATATCATCTCTCACATACAAGCCTCAAATCACTTTTTCCCAATCCAGCCTTTAACTGCCCTTGCCAAAACTAATTGTCCCATTTCCTGCCCTCATAAGACAGGAAATAAAACCAAACCCATTTGGGTGCTCTACAATATGTTTAATATAAATACTTATTTATATTTTTATATTGGAGGGGGCGATGCGGTGGCTCAGCAGTTAAGACATTGGACTTGTCTGCTGGAAAGCTGGCAGCCCAGGTTTGAGACCTAAGCACCATGCATGGGGTGAGCTCCTGTCCTCGCCACAGCTCCTGCCAACCTAGCAGTTTGAAAGCATGCAAATGTGAGTAGATAAACAGGTACCACTTTGATGGGAAGGTAACAGCATTCTGTGACATCATGCTGGCCAAGTGTCTTTGGACAGAACTGGCTCAATGCCTTTGAAACAGAGATGAGCACTGCCTCCTATAGTTGGCAATGAATAGCGGAGTAAACTCCACAGGGATTCCTTTCACACATATATAGAGAGATACATTTAAAATATCACTATTTTAAAAAGAATAGGGGGCCTCCTGATCCCATTTCCAACAAGCAAAACCAAAAAACTGGTCTGTGTTGTGGGGTTCTTTACTTGGATGCCCCTTTGACTTCACCCAACTAACAAGCACATCCCAAGTAAGT
>NW_015387531.1:286291-294072 GCF_001527695.2 Protobothrops mucrosquamatus | reverse complement strand
TAGCGGAGTAAACTCCACAGGGATTCCTTTCACACATATATAGAGAGATACATTTAAAATATCACTATTTTAAAAAGAATAGGGGGCCTCCTGATCCCATTTCCAACAAGCAAAACCAAAAAACTGGTCTGTGTTGTGGGGTTCTTTACTTGGATGCCCCTTTGACTTCACCCAACTAACAAGCACATCCCAAGTAAGTCTACTCCTAAGTATAAATGAGCTTGGATCCCACCCACATTTACTATTCTTACATTCAGGCTTTAGAGCACTTCTGCTTCTGCTGGCAATGTAGAATTTCTGTCTCACTCTTTGCCCTTCTGAACTTGATTAAAGTTCCAGCGATCCAATCTCGCAGACCCGTCTTTGTAATTTAGATGTCAGGGAGATTACTTAAGGCCTGTGCCATCTGATAAATGAACTCGGCCATGCCCCCTTAGTAAGCAAAAGCGTGCCATTGGTGGTTCATATTCCACTGGGCATCCCTGCAGGCCACCCATCTTCATTAACAGAGAGGCAAGGAGGAAGGCAGAGGGCAGGGGGTTAGAAGGCGGGAAGAATAACATATCACCATTATGGAAATTCACACTTAATAAAAAATAATTCATTCAATATTTCATCTTAGGTTCATGCAAGAGAAAGCCTTGTCTGCACTTAGTCCTGGTTCAATCATTTCCTACTAATCTGTCATTCACAAAAGGCTGCAGCAAGAGCCTAGCTGAGTGTCTTAGTAAGGATTGGCAAACAACCTGGCATTATAGGCAGTCAGATAGTTGCTGGTATGCTGTCTCCCTTCCTTCCCTCTACCCCCATCACTGCTTACAGATGAAATTTGTTTATTTTACTTAATTACTTATTTATTTACAGGGGGTCCTTGACTTACGACCACAATTGAGCCCAAAATTTCTGTTGCTCAGTGAGACATTTGTTAAGTGAATTTTGCTCCCATTTTACCATCTTTCTTGCCACCGTTGTTAAGCAAATCACTGCAGTTGTTAAGCTAGTCACGTGGTTGACTTTGCTTGTCAAAAAAGGGGATTGCGTGACCCCCAGGGACGCTGCAACCATCATAAATTCGAGTCAGTTGCCAAACATCTGAATTTGCATCACCATTGCTGCAATGGTCATAAGTGTGAAAAAATGGTCATAAGTCACTTTTTTCAGTGCCGTTGTAACTTTAAATGGTCACTGAATGAATTGTTGTAAGTCGAGAACTACCTGTTGTTGTTGTTAGTTGCGAAGTCGTGTCCAACCCGTCGCGACCCCATGGACAACGTTCCTCCAGGCCTTCCTGTCTTCTACCATCTTCTGAATTACCTGTACTTACTGAATTACTTATTTATTGAATATATATGTTGCTCATCTCACTATCAAGTGTTGTGATTCCTCACCAGCCAGTGGACCCGGCAGCTGAGTCTGGGGAATCATAGGAGGAGGAGGAGGGGCCTAGAGTGACATCAGAGTCAGAGGAAGGCTCTGAGGAGCTCCAAGACTTACAGTCTGATGAGGAGCCTGGCCCCTCTACTCGCGCTAAGCTGAGACACAGCTGTGCTGGGAGTCTGAGTTGGACAGTGATGAATCACAGCTGGGAGATATCCAGGATGCCCAACAAGAAAAGAGAGTCGGACAGAGGAATGCAATGGGGCGGCTCCAAAGGCAAAGGAGAAGGCCTTAGGAAGCCACGCCTTGGCTGCATAATTAAAGGGAAGGTGTGGGAGGTGCTGGTTGCCAAAGGCAATCATTCCTGTTGAGGAATCGAGTTTCTGTGAACTGTGTTTTGTTTGCCTTGGACATTGACTCAGGCCTGTGAATAATAAAAGGGGACTGATTTTTTCCTGCAGTTCCAGCCTGCTTGTTGGAAGAGGGGTTTCTCCTTGTGAGCTTAACAAGGACTCACCTAGGCTGGGGCAGAACATCAAGTGACTGGGCACTGGAGAATAGGAAAATGTAGGGAAGCAAGGAAGTTTTGCCTTCTGATATGCACTAAGAACTCAAAAGCTGATCAAAAATGTGATCCTAATAAAGATGTCACCCCACTTTAGGTTTAGTTTTTTTTTTCTTTTCATCTGAACCACGATGGATCTGGTTGTTAATATGGTTATTCTATAAGTCACAGTTATAACACTCCTTTCTTCTCTGAACTCAAGATAGCGTGCATGTGGTTTCCAGTCCATATTTGATATTTTTCTCGTGTCTCAGAAGGATCAGAAGCAGACTTAATTAGCTCCTGTAGATGTGCTTTATGGTGTGTCTTCAAATCATTTGGGACCACCAGAAGAGAGAGAGGGGAAGAGAAGAAGCAAAGGCTTTCAGGCTTAAGGAATATACGGGAGCCCTGCTGGAATAGATCAAAGACTCATCTAAGCCAATGCAGTGGCCAAGCAGATCATTTGGAAAATGGACAAAAAAAAATTCCATGAACAGCGGAAATCCTGATTTACTGTCACTCTGCCAGAGTAGGCATTTATCACTGCATCGGTTATTTGGAAATAATGTATGCCTTGAAGAGAAATAGCCATTGATAACCCATTTTCTAAGACTTAGTTCAGTCCTTCTTTACAAAGCTGTTGGGATTGGTGTCCAATTCAACCTTCATTCATACCTCTCCACCTCTTTTCTTGAGAATAACAATAGCATTCGGTCAACCAATTCTGCTCTAAAACAATCGTGTTTTCCATGGCGTAAGATTGCGACATACATCACAATAGGGTTTGGCTGTTGTGTCTCTACAACATTTCAAGAATTAGACCTCATTTTCTGTCAACTATGGGAAGCATGGGATGGGAGATGTTACAAAGTACAACATTGCCAGCCACAATTACTGCTGCAAATACCAAACGCTCCTTTTCTGAGCATTTTTGCATGGTGATTGATAAACTTTCCAAGGGACTGGAGTACTTATGAATTCCTGGGGTGAGTCATATGCCTGTTGAAGGTATTTCCAAGGGTACTTGAGTGGCTAAAAAAAAATTGTCCAAGAAAATATTTATTCCTTCTAGATAATTCTGAGTGAGTACAGCATAAAATAGCAAGCAATCATTTTATTGTGCTTCTATAATTAAAAAGTATGGCTTTTTCTAATTAAATACCACATGCTTAATCAAAATGGGCTCTCTGCAGGGACAACTCTAGTAGAATAATTTTGAAACAAAGACCCAAAACATAGCTGATGGCAGCTTAATAGGACCTGTATTGTGCAACAGTCCTGCTTGGTAGGAGTGCATACTAAATAATATCATGTAATGCAGGTTATTTATCTCTTCATTCCCCTACCCATACTAAGTTGCCATCTTATATGCCCTTGCCTGAAATTAAGATCCGTCAAATCCCATTGTCAACGCTGCTAACATTGGATGTTCTTGCTTTGACAACAGATGGAGATGCAGCCATTTTGCTTTACTTTATGTTTTACTCTTAGAGTTAGAATTAGAAGACACTGGGGAGGGGAGGAGGAATGTACAGGGGAGTTTAATTAGACATAACAATACTGTATGAGGGTGAGAACCAAGGTTTTTTTTAAGTGAGAGATGATAAGAGATGGCGGGTTGAAGAACTGGGGGGGAAAGCCAACATTTCAAACTAATTGGAGAATGTGATTTATGACTGTTAACTAGAGGAGGGAATTGTGCTTTGATACTATGTGTGCAGGGGAGGTGAATTCAGATTTTGGCTTGGCCTATGTATGTGTGGATGTTATGCTGCTCGAATAAAGATGCTTCATGGTAAACAATGCCTCGAAGTTCTTTGAAGAGTGTCATCTGTCGGAACCATGACACCCATTGCACTAACTTCTCAATAGCAGTCCCATAGGATTCAACCGTAATTATTCCTTATTAGCCTTTCTACCATTCAATAAAACAAGAAATAGGGAATATGGAGCATGTATTTATGTTTGCAGTGTCCAAGGATCATGTCAACATCATTGGTGGCCTTCCAGCGGCTTTTGACAAATCAATGGGGAAAACCTTAACTACCATGGCAGAAAAGGGACGAAAAATTGAGTGCAACTCACTTAATGACTGCATTGCTTAGCAATGGTTCTAGGTCCCATTGTGATCATAAGTTGAGGATTCCTCTTCCATCACTCCTAGGATGTGGGAATTCACTTTGGCTTTCACTCTCTTTCTTCCGAAAAGCAGTCAAGATTAATTTCTTTCAACAGTCTTGTTATTGTTAAATACAGTTTGCATTTATACCTTCTTTTTTCATTGTTTTACATTTTTATTGATTCTTAGTCAACCTGAATATTCAAACTGAGCCAGCTTGGATGTTCAAATTGAAACATAATTTAAATAAGTCATCATCATAATCATCCTTTTTTGGGGGGGGAACCTTCCTGATGATTTTTTAGCACACCTGTGTGACTAAAAACTGGTGTTAAGGGACTAGAGGAGAAATAAATAATTTGCATTAAGTACTCTTGAGTCTATAGCTCTAATACTCCAGCTTTACGATTGTTCAAAATGCTGTTGGAAGTAAGCCAAAGAAAGTGTCTGGTGTACATTATGGTGCCGATTCAGTTCAAAGGATCTATTTGGTCATAAATTCAGGAGAACATATACCCTTTTTCTTATGTGTTATTTCTGTGTAGAAACAGGTCATGCATTGATGTCCCTTAGATGGCAGTTACATCACTCTTTGCTCTGAGTTTAAGTCTTCAGAAAATTTTATTCTAGCAAAATCTGAAATAGGGCCACATCATGCCATGATGTTCATTTTCAACTTCAGTTATATTTACCCCTTGCTAACACCGTCGTGTTTTACATGCAACTTTTTCCTAAGAGATGCTTGCCCAAGGTATTTCAAAGGACTTCTCCCTCATGCTATTCCCATTATCACCATCATATTGCCAATATAACCATATTAAATAGATGCTGGCAATAATGTTGCTTGAACTCAGGCATGTCCAGTCTAAAATAATTCTAGAATAGTCAAAGAAATTTGGTTAAGCACGTTCTTCTTCTTCTTCTTCTTCTTCTTCTTCTTCTTCTTCTTCTTCTTCTTCTTCTTCTTCTTCTTCTTCTTCTTCTTCTTCTTCTTCTTCTTCTTCTTCTTCTTCTTCTTCTTCTTCTTCTTCTTCTTCTTCTTCTTCTTCTTTCTTCTTTCTTCTTTCTTCTTCTTCTTGTAAAATACTTACTCTGTGATATCTGAGGGTTTTGGTTTACTCAAGTTTGCCTATAAACATTGTCATTTACATATATCTGAACAGAATAAAACACAGCAGCAATGATTGGAAACTAATCAAGGAGAGAAGCAACCTAGAAATGAGGAGAAATTTCCTGATATTCAGAATAATCAATCAATGAAATGGCTGGCCTTCAAAAGTTGTGGGTGCTCCAACACTGGAGGTTTTTAAGAAGAGATTGGACAACCACTTGTGTGAAATGGTACAAGGTCTCCTGCTTGAACAGGTTTGGACTAGAAGACGTCCAAGGTCCCGTCCAGCTCTACTCTGATTTGATGATATTGCCCCTGCCCTTTTCCAACTGAAATTCTTTATAGCTTGATATACTCATTTTATTCCCAAGGAAAAGGAATGTTCCTGGCCAGCGTCAAATGGAACTATTTGTATTTCTGTATTTCTATTTCTGTTCTGTATCTGAAAAATCAACTAATTTTTTAAATCCTATTAGGGGAAAAAAACCAACCAGTTAGCAGTTAGCAAGATTATTAGATGTTTCTTGGACAATTCCCTTATACCAACATTTGTCTGAGTCAAAGGCCACACTTTATCTTTGTGTATACCACATCTCACAAACAAACTATGTTATACTGACTGGTATGATAAACAATGCTAATTAATGTAATGTTTAATTATTTGTCTTTTTATAACATTAATTATACTTTTGCCACTAATTTTAAGAGGATTCTGGGGACCACCTCTAAAGCTTTTAGAGGATCTGTGCCATTCTTGGAATCTCAATTTATCCATCTCATCTTGGACTATCTTTCGAAACAGGTTCTCTGTATTCATTTCATGCCCTTTTAGCTTTTGCACAGGTCTGGTTTCATAAAATCAGGCATTGATCGATCATGGTGTAGTCTAGCAATCATCAAATACCAAAAAGTAACATTTTGCTTGGAGTAAAGAGACAGTCAATAATCAACTGATAGTAAGCATTTCCTAATCAAAGCAACTGATTAGGAAGATGAGCCCCAGACTGTGTTTGTATTTCTCCATGTTGTGGTATTGATGAGTAGAAACTGAAGTCAATATTATTGATGTAATTGCCAACTGGCAGATGATGGAGTACATACCATTGGAAGAAGTAATTACAAAGAACTTACCAATTAGAACTCATTTGCACATGGAGTCGCTAGCTTGAGGGGGTGGGGTGTTGCTGTGAAATCAACACCAAAATAAAAATGTTGTATTCAGCTGGGATGGGGAGGAAGTATGAGAGGTGGCATTTTCTGAATATTTTCTTTTACATGCACATTTTATTTATACATGAAGCCTTCTTTTAAGTTTTTAAGGTTTTGACTTAGAGATACCCAAACTCATCCAAGCCGAGGGATTTTGAAGAGACTGAGAAGCTTGCAGAAGGTTTAAATTAGAAATGAGTAGCTTGGCTAAACTCCATGTGAGCACAATCCTATTTACGATACATCAAAAACGATGGGAGTATGCAAGGCTTCAAATAATGGGCAGTTTAAAAAGACCAGATCATTCTCTATGAGTAAAGGATACTGTTTTTTTCTCTTACCTGTGTTTTCCCCAAAATAAGACCTACACCAACAATAAGCCCTAACTTGATTTTGGGGGGTGGGCCTTATATAAGCCCTATCCCAAAAATAAGCCCTAGTTTTGGGATGAGGCACCCACCTAAAAATAAAGCTAGGGCAGGGGTGGGGATGTGGAGCTGCCCCAACTGCCCCGCACCCACTCACCTTACAGTCAGGCCTCTCCTCGCCGTTCCACTTCTTCTGCGGCATCTTCTGCAGCCAGGCCTGCATTTCTCTTCACAGGGCTTTCTGGAAGGCCACTGCAACCGAGAATCAAGCTACGGATCCAATCTGTAGCTCGGTTCTGCAAGACCTCAGCAGCCGAGCACCAAACTATGGATTGAATCCATAGCTGGAAAAGCCTGACTACAAAATGCAGGCCCGAATGCAGCTGCAGAACTTTGGCCCCAGAAGAAATGGACCGGCTGGGTGGAGCTGTCGGTGCCGGAAGTGAGGTAAGGCCTATGCCGAAAAGAATACCTCTTTTGGTGCCTCTATTGGAAGGAAAAAATAATAATAAGAGCCGGTCTTATTTTCAGGGAAACACGGTATTTATTTATTTATTTATTTATTGTTTATATTTATATCCCGCCCTTCTCGATTATTTTGTCCCTCCTTTGTCATCCTTTAATGATTCTATTCCACCATTTCTTCGATATCAGTGTAACTCTTGTTCCGCAGCAAATTGTCCCATGGCAAATTGGCCATGGCGAGTTGTCCCACAGTAAGTTGGCCGTGGTGCATTGGCTGTGGCAAGTTGGCCATAGCGAGTTGTTCTAGACCCTTGCAATGTATTTCCAGCTCATAATATTGAATGGGTGCTTAATACATCAATCTATGAGGGCTGGTGTTGATAGGATTTAATAATAATAATAATAATAATAATAATAATAATAATAATAATAATAATAATAATAATAATAATAGTAAAGTTGGAAGGGACCTTGAAGGTCATCTAGTCCAACCCCCTGCTCAGGCAGGAAACCCTATACCATTTCGGACAAATGGCTGTCCAGTCTCTTCTTAAAAACTTCCAGTGTTGGAGCATTCACCGCTTC
>NW_015387531.1:269019-286007 GCF_001527695.2 Protobothrops mucrosquamatus | reverse complement strand
GACCTTGAAGGTCATCTAGTCCAACCCCCTGCTCAGGCAGGAAACCCTATACCATTTCGGACAAATGGCTGTCCAGTCTCTTCTTAAAAACTTCCAGTGTTGGAGCATTCACCGCTTCTGGAGGCAGGTTGTTCCACTGGTTAATTGTTCTCACTGTCAGGAAGTTTTTCCTTAGTTCTAGATTGCTTCTCTCCTTGATCAGTTTCCACCCGTTGCTTCTTGTCCTGCCTCCAGGTGCTTTGGAAAATAGCTTGACTCCCTCTTCTTTATGGCAGCCCCTGAGATATTGGAAGACTGCTATCATGTCCCCCCTCGTCCTTCTCTTCATTAAACTAGACATACCCAATTCCAGCAGCCATTCCTTATATGCTTTAGCCTCCAGTCCTCTAATCATCTTTGTTGCTCTTCTCTGTAGTCTGCCTCCCCTAGAGCAGAGGCCCCCAACCTTTTGGGCACCAGGGACCAGTTCCATGGAGAGAGGGTTTTCTGTGGACCAGAGGGGCCGTGGTTTCACATGCTGCCTGCATCTCGTGGATGGGGCTTTGCTTGTTTACATGGACCGGTTTCTGACATGCTGCAGCCCAGTACTGGTCCACAGACCGGGGGTTGGGGACCCCTGGCCTAGAGGGCACTCCACAGAGAAAGCTGTTATACACCAATCCATTTGCACAATTAAAAAGTCTTACTGTCTTTTTCACATTTTCCTTGAACCTATGGAGGGGAGCAGAGGAAATTGGATGCCAGTTATATTGGCTCCCCCCAAAAAATCAACAAAATCACACATTATTTTTTGCCAGCCATTGGGCAGAGGATACAGCAGGTAAATTTCCAGAAATATTACCTCTCCAAGTGCTGGCTTTAGCATAACTTGGAGGCCCAACCCAACAGTAGTTTAATCTCAGCCTTCCTGCTCTGCTCAGATGTGTGAAATATATTTCCAATAACTTCAATTTGGTATGTAAAGCTGCCAGGTTTATTGACTGCCTCTGCGCTAAAGAAAGGAGGGGAAAGGAATGCTCATCTCAACTAAAACTCCAAATAAAATAAAATAAGAATCTGTGCTGCTGAATAATAGATAGAATGATGAAAAATTTAGAGATCGCTCATACAAAAGGCTTTGGAGCTATAGAGACAGTTTTACGTGGTCTAAACAGAGCTTTCTTTCCAAAACAAGAAACTTCCTTACAAAACAAACCGGGTTTGAATGAGAAAATAGAGGCGCTTTGTGCAAATGTGCATTTGAAACTGTAGTGCTGCAAATTGGGGGACCATGAAGGTGAGGGGATTATGGGTGCGAGGGTTCCTGGGTGAATTGTATAATTGGTTCACATCACACCTAGGCATAGTTTGTTTTTTTTAGCAAAGCTACCAATTGGTCTCTTTCCCCATTCAGTTGTCTATGTGATCATACTGTATACACAGACCCTATGGAAACCAAAGCTCCTATCCCAGAGCCATGCACCAAAAATTAAAGCAGAGACAGGATTTGAGTAGTAATAATAATATAATAATAATATGCTGACATATTATAATATCCTAGATTCTTGGGAAGACCTCGATGAGAATGAGGTCCCACACAAGCTAAAGAATTGGCAACTGTGATTTCATGGTGTTGTATATGTAGTAATGATAATAAGAAAAGAAAGAACTGGAGAAAATCACAAAATACAAATAGAAGTAGAATAATTGTGGCAAAGATAGTACCAATGGTAACAGGTGCCTTGTTGCAAGCCCAAAACATCTGGAGAACCACTTGAACACCATCAGCATTGACCAAATCACCATTAGTCAATTGCAAAAGGCAGCTTTATTTAGAACAGCTTACAGTACATCCTTCAAGGATAACTTTAACACCATTGAACATCTGCCTATCCCAGGGAAGGACTTTCTGGGTGGATAAAAATGCCAAATCCAGTCTAAACATCTGGCTGACTGTGTGACCAGCTATAATAGTAAAGGACTATCTCTCTATCTCCATTTCTCTTTCTGTCTCTCTTGGTAACAGATTTAGGACAGACCCAAACTAAATTACCATTTCATAGAGGAGCAGTATTTATTGTTTCCACCTTATAACCAGATACATATTGCCTTTAAATATGATTGTGAATATCTCAGGTATTCACAAAAGGCCTTCCTTCCCACCAGCTCGACCACTGTGTCGGTAAATTTAATTCATTATTGGGAAAGGAGCCTGCACTATATCCTGATAACATTGTTGTCACAACAATGATGTAGCACTTTCCTTGTAAAAGGCTGTCCTGGATTTTCCAGCTGAAAAGCATAAAATAATAGTTATAACAATGGAAAATTTAGAAATCACTCATATTAAAACCATGAAGCTACAGAGATGGGCTTATGTCAATCTAAAGAGGTCAGTAATCTTGGTGACTGGGTGTAATCCTTTCTAAAAATCACATGAAATGCTGGATTCCTTAACCAAATACAGACAGTTTTGCCACATTGTCAGCTTTCCTAATGTGCTTTTTGAACCAGGAAGGAAGGAAGGAAGGAAGGAAGGAAGGAAGGAAGGAAGGAAGGAAGGTTTTGAATGGCCTCTTGATATTTTATATATATATATATATATCCATTAAATCAGGGGAGGGGATCAGATCAAGAGAAATTATTTTTGGTAAGAATCCTCCCACTATATCAGGAGAAATGCCTTTTTCTATGAATGTTTATTTATCTCTATGTATACAAGTTTAGTGCTTTAAAAACCTGCAGCCATGATTTCTCCCCCACCCCATATTTTTAATCACTGTTTTCACACTGCTGATTATAAAATCTCCTTTGAAGCTTGAAATCAAGAATCTGTTTCCTGATGAAAATGCAAACCATTTAAATTAGAAGGCAGTAAAAATTCAGAGGGTGATCATCTAATGCTCCTGAGAGGCTAGAAGAAATAAATAAATAAACAAGCAAACAAATGGCAGGGCCAGGAGTGGTTATAAGTGTAGGGAAAGCAAATAACAAATCAAATTTATCTGATGGAGCAGGAATGTTAGAAGTTTAAATGAAGAGAGGGAAGGAAGGAAGGAAGGAAGGAAGGAAGGAAGGAAGGAAGGAAGGAAGGAAGGCACAACCTTAAGAAATTGAGGTGGTTCTTGATAGGAATTTCATTACAATATATAGTTGGTTTCACTATAAGGACTTGAGATTAAGGTCTAAACATGAGGAAACCATAGACTGAGTTTAGTATAGCCAAAGTTTGTACAAAGAGCTATTTTCATGGGTGAATGAAGCCCTAATCCATTATAAGGATGTTGTTAGCCTGAATGTGAGGGTCTTGGCATTATCCCTCGGCCTTCAAAAATTCATGCAAAGAATGGAAATTATTGCAGGAAAAGAGCTATCCTAAAGGGGATCCATTTAAGAAATAAAGTACGGTAATATACATAAAGGAAAACATGCCTGGCCTTTGAAATTCTTTCTGACTGTTTTCTGAAGTCTCTTAAGTGGGAGGTGTTTGCTCTGCAACTGATTTATATAAAGGACACTATAAAACTTTGCACTTCTGGACCTGAAACATTGCCCCGTTTAAGGAGAATAGAAGGCAAAAGCTAACAAGAAATTGAGGGTATGTCATCTCTTGCAGGATATATGTCATTTATGTCACACGATCAAATTTACTAGAAAAGGCAGTTACACTCAAATGGTCAGTGGTAAAAAGAGGCAAGGCTGCTGAAATACACACTGGTTACATACCCTCAAAGCTGACACCAGCCACAGCATAAAACAACTGAAATAAACCATACAAGATAGGAAAATATGGAAAGAGCTGGTCCATAGAGTTGGATACGATTGGATAGATAAGCATCATCATCATCTCCAGAATTGCTAAGAGAGGGCAACTGATACAGTTCAGAAACTGCCTTGGGCAACACAACAGCAATCTATAAATACCTGCAAGGCAACATATACAAATGAAAGGAAGGACTTGTCCGCAATCTCTGAGGATCACAGAGCAAAGCATTGAGATAATTCTTTCTTAACCAGTTAAGAAGGTGAAATCAATGGGATAGTCTGAAGAGGAGAAAAATCCCAAGCACTAAAATGGGAAAAAAAATATGCATGATATCGAGAAGAAAAGGAGCCCTCCAAAGTCCATTCCAGTCATATGATCCATAGATATGCCTTTACTGAATCACTCTGCAAGCTAATGGATGAGTGTTTTGATGGGGAGCCCCCAGTCCCAATTGATGTTAAAGTAGGATAAGGAGAACCAGTCATCTACTTATTTGTTTTTCTTCCACTCAAAAATGCCCAATTCTCGGAGACGGTTTGGAACAAGTCTGTGCAGTTGGCTTTCACAGTTATAAGATCTCAAATTATGATCATTGGAAACTATTATCACTTTTACCGATGGAAACGCTCTGCATCTACTGCAAATTCCTTGGTGGAATGTCTGCCTGATTATTTTGTTGTTCTTTTGTTGCACTGAAATAAGTTAGAAATTAGAAATTGTCCGTCACCTAGATCAGCAACTTGAAGACTTGTGGATTTCGATTCCCAGAATTCCCCAGCCAGCCATGGCTGTGGTTGAGAATTCAGGGAGCTGAAGNAGTTAGCAAGATTATTAGATGTTTCTTGGACAATTCCCTTATACCAACATTTGTCTGAGTCAAAGGCCACACTTTATCTTTGTGTATACCACATCTCACAAACAAACTATGTTATACTGACTGGTATGATAAACAATGCTAATTAATGTAATGTTTAATTATTTGTCTTTTTATAACATTAATTATACTTTTGCCACTACTTTTAAGAGGATTCTGGGGACCACCTCTAAAGCTTTTAGAGGATCTGTGCCATTCTTGGAATCTCAATTTATCCATCTCATCTTGGACTATCTTTTGAAACAGGTTCTCTGTATTCATTTCATGCCCTTTTAGCTTTTGCACAGGTTTGGTTTCATAAAATCAGGCATTGATCGATCATGGTGTAGTCTAGCAATCATCAAATACCAAAAAGTAACATTTTGCTTGGAGTAAAGAGACAGTCAATAATCAACTGATAGTAAGCATTTCCTAATCAAAGCAACTGATTAGGAAGATGAGCCCCAGACTGTGTTTGTATTTCTCCATGTTGTGGTATTGATGAGTAGAAACTGAAGTCAATATTATTGATGTAATTGCCAACTGGCAGATGATGGAGTACATACCATTGGAAGAAGTAATTACAAAGAACTTACCAATTAGAACTCATTTGCACATGGAGTCGCTAGCTTGAGGGGGTGGGGTGTTGCTGTGAAATCAACACCAAAATAAAAATGTTGTATTCAGCTGGGATGGGGAGGAAGTGTGAGAGGTGGCATTTTCTGAATATTTTCTTTTACATGCACATTTTATTTATACATGAAGCCTTCTTTTAAGTTTTTAAGGTTTTGACTTAGAGATACCCAAACTCATCCAAGCCGAGGGATTTTGAAGAGACTGAGAAGCTTGCAGAAGGTTTAAATTAGAAATGAGTAGCTTGGCTAAACTCCATGTGAGCACAATCCTATTTACGATACATCAAAAACGATGGGAGTATGCAAGGCTTCAAATAAAGGGCAGTTTAAAAAGACCAGATCATTCTCTATGAGTAAAGGATACTGTTTTTTTCTCTTACCCGTGTTTTTCCCAAAATAAGACCTACACCAACAATAAGCCCTAACTTGATTTTTGGGGGTGGGCCTTATATAAGCCCTATCCCAAAAATAAGCCCTAGTTTTGGGATGAGGCACCCACCTAAAAATAAAGCTAGGGTGGGCGTGGGAATGTGGAGCTGCCCCCCCTGCCCCGCACCCACTCACCTTGCAGCCAGGCCTCTCCTCGCCGTTCCACTTCTTCTGCAGCATCTTCTGCAGCCAGGCCTGCATTTCTCTTCACAGGGCTTTCTGGAAGGCCACTGCAACCGAGAACCAAGTTATGGATCCAATCTGTAGCTCGGTTCTGCAAGACCTCAGCAGCCGAGCACCAAACTATGGATTGAATCCATAGCTGGAAAAGCCTGACTGCAAAATGCAGGCCCGAATGTAGCTGCAGAACTTTGGCCCCAGAAGAAATGGACCGGCTGGGTGGGGTTGTCGGTGCCGGAAGTGAGGTAAGGCCTACCCCGAAAAGAATACCTCTTTTGGTGCCTCTTTTGGAGGGAAAAAATAATAATAAGAGCCGGTCTTATTTTCAGGGAAACACGGTATAACGATTATTTTGTCCCTCCTTTGTCATCCTTTCTTTAATGATTCTATTCCACCATTTCTTCGATATCAGTGTAACTCTTGTTCCGCAGCAAATTGACCCATGGCAAATTGGCCATGGCGAGTTGTCCCACAGTGAGTTGGCCGTGGCGCATTGGCTGTGGCAAGTTGGCCATAGTTAGTTGTCCTAGAGCCTTGCAATGTATTTCCAGCTCATAATATGGAATGGGTGCTTGATACATCAATCCATGAGGGCTGGTGTTGATAGGATTTGTAGTCTGCCTCCCCTAGAGCAGAGGCCCCCAACCTTTTGGGCACCAGGGACCGGTTCCATGGAGAGAGGGTTTTCTGTGGACCAGAAGGGCCATGGTTTCGCATGCTGCCTGCATCTCGCAGATGGGGCTTTGCTTGTTTACGTGGACCGGTTTCTGACATGCTGCAGCCCAGTAGTGGTCCACAGACCGGGGGTTGGGGACCCCTGGCCTAGAGGGCACTCCACAGAGAAAGCTGTTATACACCAATCCATTTGCACAATTAAAAAGTCTTACTGTCTTTTTCACATTTTCCTTGAACCTATGGAGGGGAGCAGAGGAAATTGGATGCGAGTTATATTGGCTCCCCCCCAAAAAAATCAACAAAATCACACATCATTTTTTGCCAGCCATTGGGCAGAGTAAATTTCCAGAAATATTACCTCTCCAAGTGCTGGCTTTAGCATAACTTGGAGGCCCAACCCAACAGGAGTTTAATCTCAGCCTTCCTGCTTTGCTCAGATGTGTGAAATATATTTCCAATAACTTCAATTTGGTATGTAAAGCTGCCAGGTTTATTGACTGCCTCTGCGCTAAAGAAAGGAGGGGAAAGGAATGCTCATCTCAACTAAAACTCCAAATAAAATAAAATAAAATAAGAATCTGTGCTGCTGAATAATAGATAGAATGATGAAAAATTTAGAGATCGCTCATACAAAAGGCTTTGGAGCTATAGAGACAGTTTTACGTGGTCTAAACAGAGCTTTCTTTCCAAAACAAGAAACTTCCTTACAAAACAAACCGGGTTTGAATGAGAAAATAGAGGCGCTTTGTGCAAATGTGCATTTGAAACTGTAGTGCTGCAAATTGGGGGACCATGAAGGTGAGGGGATTATGGGTGCGAGGGTTCCTGGGTGAATTGTATAATTGGTTCACATCACACCTAGGCATAGTTTGTTTTTTTTTAGCAAAGCTACCAATTGGTCTCTTTCCCCATTCAGTTGTCTATGTGATCATACTGTATACACAGACCCTATGGAAGCCAAAGCTCCTATCCCAGAGCCATGCACCAAAAATTAAAGCAGAGACAGGATTTGAGTAGTAATAATAATATAATAATAATATGCCGACATATTATAATATCCTAGATTCTTGAGAAGACCTCGATGAGAATGAGGTCCCACACAAGCTAAAGAATTGGCAGCTGTGATTTCATGGTGTTGTATATGTAGTAATGATAATAAGAAAAGAAAGAACTGGAGAAAATCACAAAATACAAATAGAAGTAGAATAATTGTGGCAAAGATAGTACCAATGGTAACAGGTGCCTTGTTGCAAGCCCAAAACATCTGGAGAACCACTTGAACACCATCAGCATTGACCAAATCACCATCAGTCAATTGCAAAAGGCAGCTTTATTTAGAACAGCTTACAGTACATCCTTCAAGGATAACTTTAACACCATTGAACATCTGCCTATCCCAGGGAAGGACTTGCTGGGTGGATAAAAATGCCAAATCCAGTCTAAACATCTGGCTGACTGTGTGACCAGCTATAATAGTAAAGGACTATCTCTCTATCTCCATTTCTCTTTCTGTCTCTCTTGGTAACAGATTTAGGACAGACCCAAACTAAATTACCATTTCATAGAGGAGCAGTATTTATTGTTTCCACCTTATAACCAGATACATATTGCCTTTAAATATGATTGTGAATATCTCAGGTATTCACAAAAGGCCTTCCTTCCCACCAGCTCAACCACTGTGTCGGTAAATTTAATTCATTATTGGGAAAGGAGCCTGCACTATATCCTGATAACATTGTTGTCACAACAATGATGTAGCACTTTCCTTGTAAAAGGCTGTCCTGGATTTTCCAGCTTATAACAATGGAAAATTTAGAAATCACTCATATTAAAACCATGAAGCTACAGAGATGGGCTTATGTCAATCTAAAGAGGTCAGTAATCTTAGTGACTGGGTGTAATCCTTTCTAAAAATCACATGAAATGCTGGATTCCTTAACCAAATACAGACAGTTTTGCCACATTGTCAGCTTTCCTAATGTGCTTTTTGAACCAGGAAGGAAGGAAGGAAGGAAGGAAGGAAGGAAGGAAGGAAGGAAGGAAGGAAGGAAGGAAGGAAGGAAGGAAGGTTTTGAATGGCCTCTTGATATTTTTTATATATATATATATATCCATTAAATCGGGGAAGGGGATCAGATCAAGAGAAATTATTTTTGGTAAGAATCCTCCCACTATATCAGGAGAAATGCCTTTTTCTATGAATGTTTATTTATCTCTATGTATACAAGTTTAGTGCTTAAAAAACCTGCAGCCATGATTTCTCCCCCACCCCATATTTTTAATCACTGTTTTCACACTGCTGATTATAAAATCTCCTTTGAAGCTTGAAATCAAGAATCTGTTTCCTGATGAAAATGCAAACCATTTAAATTAGAAGGCAGTAAAAATTCAGAGGGTGATCATCTAATGCTCCTGAGAGGCTAGAAGAAATAAATAAATAAACAAGCAAACAAATGGCAGGGCCAGGAGTGGTTATAAGTGTAGGGAAAGCAAATAACAAATCAAATTTATCTGATGGAGCAGGAATGTTAGAAGTTTAAATGAAGAGAGGGAAGGAAGGAAGGAAGGAAGGAAGGAAGGAAGGAAGGAAGGAAGGAAGGAAGGAAGGAAGGAAGGCACAACCTTAAGAAATTGAGGTGGTTCTTGATAGGAATTTCATTACAATATATAGTTGGTTTCACTATAAGAACTTGAGATTAAGGTCTAAACATGAGGAAACCATAGACTGAGTTTAGTATAGCCAAAGTTTGTACAAAGAGCTATTTTCATGGGTGAATGAAGCCCTAATCCATTATAAGGATGTTGTTAGCCTGAATGTGAGGGTCTTGGCATTATCCCTCGGCCTTCAAAAATTCATGCAAAGAATGGAAATTATTGCAGGAAAAGAGCCATCCTAAAGGGGATCCATTTAAGAAATAAAGTAATATACACAAAGGAAAACATGCCTGGCCTTTGAAATTCTTTCTGACTGTTTTCTGAAGTCTCTTAAGTGGGAAGTGTTTGCTCTGGCAACTGATTTATATAAAGGACACTGTAAAACTTTGCACTTCTGGACCCGAAACATTGCCCCATTTAAGGAGAATAGAAGGCAAAAGCTAACAAGAAATTGAGGGTATGTCATCTCTTGCAGGATATATGTCATTTATGTCACGCGATCAAATTTACTAGAAAAGGCAGTTACACTCAAATGGTCAGTGGTAAAAAGAGGCAAGGCTGCTGAAATACACACTGGTTACATACCCTCAAAGCTCACACCAGTCACAGCATAAAACAACTGAAATAAACCATACAAGATAGGAAAATATGGAAAGAGCTGGTCCATAGAGTTGGATACGATTGGATAGATAAGCATCATCATCATCTCCAGAATTGCTAAGAGAGGGCAACTGATACAGTTCAGAAACTGCCTTGGGCAACACAACAGCAATCTATAAATACCTGCAAGGCAACATATACAAATGAAAGGAAGGACTTGTCTGCAATCTCTGAGGATCACAGAGCAAAGCATTGAGATAATTCTTTCTTAACCAGTTAAGAAGGTGAAATCAATGGGATAGTCTGAAGAGGAGAAAAATCCCAAGCACTAAAATGGGAAAAAAAATATGCATGATATCGAGAAGAAAAGGAGCCCTCCAAAGTCCATTCCAGTCATATGATCCATGGATATGCCTTTACTGAATCACTCTGCAAGCTAATGGATGAGTGTTTTGATGGGGAGCCCCCAGTCCCAATTGATGTTAAAGTAGGATAAGGAGAACCAGTCATCTACTTATTTGTTTTTCTTCCACTCAAAAATGCCCAATTCTCGGAGACGGTTTGGAACAAGTCTGTGCAGTTGGCTTTCACAGTTATAAGATCTCAAATTATGATCATTGGAAACTATTATCACTTTTACCTTACCTTTGCGAGACGTAGATGACGTTTAAGGAACCACCTTACAGACGGACTAATAAAACAACAAGAAAACAACGTGACTTTATTCAATCTTTAATCTTTAACAGGCAGTGGATCTAGTCGTTGAACTTCTGAACACCTAAAGCTAAGGGTCTTAAGGGGTCGGTCGGTACCGACACCAACTCTTAAGTCCCTCGACTTCTCGGGAAGTTGACATGTTTAGAGAAACACTGTACTAGACAAATACAGAACTAGACGGTGATTTTTTGTGTGACATCCCTATATAATAAGATACTGGTAGTAAGATAAATTAAGATAAAGGTAGTTCTCAACTAATAACCATTCATTTATTGACTTACAACCAGTCCTTTGTGACCTTCCAAACCAGCTTTTGAGACAAGAAGCTGGATTGGCTTAAGATGAGATGAGATGAGATGAATACTTTATTTCTTTCTTTAATTGTTGAGACCGTGCTATTCAGTTAAGTGAATAGCACAATCTTAACAACTGTACTATTCACTTAACTGCAGTGATTTATTTAACAACCATAGCAAAAAAAAGGTTGTAAAAAGAGGCATCAATTACTTAACCACCTCCTTGTTTATCAGTGGAAATTCTTGTCCCCAACTTGGTCAAATGTCGAGAAGTACCCATACACATCATTTTCAGCCATGTGTAACAGATGAGAAAGCCCATGTCTTTCAAATGATTTGCAGGAATATGGAAATAGCTGCCTGGCTTGGGATAGTTGTCTGTTCTTTGAATTCTCTCTTACAGAACTGTCAATATAACTTCTCAGTTGCTGGATGCAGACTCTTCCTTCCTCTAATTACTGGTTCATCATTGTCCATAAAGGGAAACATCTGCCAACAGCTCCCACAGCAGCTGCCTTCTTCTGTCTTATTCTCTCTTCTGGGTATTCCTTTTTTGAGAATGGAGAGACAGGAAGAGAAACAGAAAGAGTGACTGCTAAATACAATGGCTATCTGTCCATATCACACTTCAGGATACTGTTTTCCCTCAGATCTGAGCAAGTTGCTGCAAGGGCTAAGATGGTCTACATGCCAACTTGCTACACAAAGTAAAGGTAAAGGGAGAGTAGGGGGAAAGAAAGGATACCAGAAACATGGAAGTATAAAAAGGGTGATGGAAAGACGATGGAACGAGGGGATGGTGGCTTTGGTTTGAACCCCTTCTAGTTTTGAGCCTACCAATCACTATTAGCAGACCCATCTCCCAATGTGATAGCAGCCTCCATTCACTTTCCCTGGGGAAAAATCTTCCATCCTTGCTTTCCAATCAGCTCCATTGATAGGATAGTTGGAACAATCATGACATGTTTTCTGCAAGGATAATAGCTTCATAGAAAATTGCTTCCCATGCCTAGAAAGAGACGGGCACAGTCAGCTGGTTATAGGATCTCATAAAAGATTCACCCATAACTTCATCACTCAGTATCTGTAAAATTAAGTGCTCAGTCCCCAGAGCTTCCTGCAATCATGTTGATGGGAGCTAATTAACTCTGGCTTTTTATTTCATGGATTCCAGCTTTACATTTACTTTTACCATACAGTACATAAAGTGGGTGTATGCTAAATTTTAAGTAATTGTCTAGGGCATTTTCAATTTAGACTGCATGGTATCTTGTTCAATCCAGATGGCCTTGATACATTTAGATTTTAGTGTGTGGTTAAAGATAGCCATTCGCAATTTTCTGAGTGGGCTGGAAATATGCGGTTTTCCATCATTCCCAATTTTTTTGTTGGAGCACAGGTGTGGGGAAACAGCCTGAATTGTAGAACTTGCGGTTCCTCACTACTATCAGGCTTGTGGGGGTACTGAGAGTTGTTGGAATTCATTGTTGGAATGTATTTCTATACAACAGCTACATTAGGATTCAGCCAGTAGATGGAAGTATTTACAAGTCTGGATCTATGGTATGAACTCTATGCTCTTTTGTTCTGAACTACAGTAATATAATTACAGTAATATAGTTGAGCAGTAAAGCACATGGTGACTGTACTTTTGTTTGTTCTGTATGGTGCTTTTTATAAACAGAACTTCTAACAAGAGTTGGTTCAGCAAATTGGGGAAGGCTGTACATTGTTTATTCAACTGAATCTTGCAAGAGGACCCTGCAACTTTACACAATATTAGGCTGCCCTTTTTGCATTCCAGGGAAAAAAAGCCCATTGCTAGGTCTTCTCATTCCCCTGGGAAATAGTGTCATTCTAGTAGGATTGTTATAAATTGAGCATGGTCTCATTTCTATGTCAGGCTGGGAATGGCTGCTTAGACAGAAAGAGTGTGCCTCCCACATAAGTGGGCTGAATGGAAGACCAAAAGTAAAAGTGGAGTCACTGGATTAATTACTAAAAAGAGATTTGTGGTGTGGGGGAGATAAGTTGATTTACTTGCATTTACATCCCAATCACCCAGCAGGGAGAAGAACTGAAATGGCTAGTCAGCATTTGTTGGAAGGGTGAAGATAAATGAGTGAAGAAAGGAGATAAATGCATACAAATTGAGTTTACATCTGTACTGTTAATATATCTCTTTTGAAAAGCTGATGTTATCAGTTGGCAGGTGAAACCCCACCATCTCCCCTTTCACATTCGGACTTGTTGTAATGATGATGCTGGTGGTGGTGGTGGTGGTGGCGATGATGGTGGTGATGATGTTATCCATTAAAGTAGTCTTGATGTATATCACCACTCCACTTTCCATATGTGTCCTGCTGTCTTGGAGCCCTTTCCATGCATGGGAAAAAGACGCACACCCACACCTACACACACACAAAAAAACAACAACCATGATTTGCATGCATTCTTGAGCCTGGTATCCACAGAACTATGATTGTAGATCTTCTAACATGTTAGGCTCATTACCTATAATCCAGAAGATCAGTTTAAGATGGATACAGTACCTATAAAATCCTTATCTGAAGATCAAAACAAAAGAGCACAATCCTTCTCACACACCATTCATTCATCTTGTACAGCTGTGAGAACTCTTTTGTGTTTTTTATTCGCCAAAGGATGAGCATGTCCACAATCCACTTGACAGAGTCTGGGCTTCCATTTACACAGAGACCACTGGAGCAATGTCTATAGAGATTCTCAGTCACCCAAATCATAGTTGTCTCAAAAGTGCTTTTTCAAAAGGCAGCTGGGCTGTTTTTTCCCTTGAGGAAGAAGAACAAAACAGTTTCATTTCTCACCCAAGAAATTTCATCAGTTGGGGGCGTGGGGGGGTGGAGAAGAGGAGGGATGGAGTATAGATACTGACCGTTGAGACTGGGTGGTGAGAGATGGAAGGATAGGCTCTGACTGGATGGTGGGTCCAAAAATGCTAATGGACCAGATGACTGCAAATAAATATAATTCTTCCATCCCCCACCATCCAATCTCAAGTATCACTACCTATATAAAACATCCCTTCCGCCCCCGCCCCCCCCCCCACCATCACAACTGATGAAGTTTCTTGGAAACTTGGAGAAACGAAACTATTTTGTTCTTCTTCCTCAAGAAAAAAAATAGTTGGGGCATTGGTGAAAACTTCTTTTGGGGCGATGGAGGCAGAACATAATATTTCCTGTAGGATAAACCATCTTGTATTCAACTTCCTTTAATACATGTTTTTTCTCTTGATTTATTTATTTTTACTATTCAGTTTCATGTATAAATATTTCATTTACATGTCGTTTTCCTAAATTTGCCCTGATTTTTATTCAATTTTACCAAACGGACACTCATATTTCTTGTTCCTAGCCCAGAATAACAGAGTGATGAAATTTGTTCACTGACTGCTGTTTGTACTGTAGAGAAATTGCTTTTGAGCATTTTGGATGGATTGTTTTTGCCACCCTACAAGATAACTTTCCCACGTGGTCACTTCTTTAAGTCAGAAGAATGCAACAGTCTGCTCTTCTGTTTTACATTGAATAATTTCATATTTGCATTCCTGATGATAACCACCAGGTGGGAATGTTGCTACTTATTCATAGTTTTACATCTCTCTCGTGGTTTTTTTTTAATGGCGAGGAAACGTTTGTGCATTTGTTACACACACATAGACCCAAATGAGTCTCGCCTTTCTCACCTGGCTACAGAATGTACATCTCTCTGCCTTGGGGTTGCTAAAGAGAGAAGGAACTTCTAGTATACCTTATGTCAGGAAATATGGTCACAAATTATGTTGTTTTGTAAAAAAAAAAAAAAATCCGTAGAGAAAAGCCTTGATTCGGAGATAATATTCTTCTGGGACTTATTACAGATTTGGGATTTTTTTACTGCAAGTAAAATACTGTAGGTATTGCCAAATCCTTTTTTTTTTTCCCCAAGCTCCCTTGATCCAGTCTAACACACACTGACACTTTCTCCTTCCCAGCAGCTCCAACACACATCCCTAAAGTGGCAAGATGCCAGATGGTGCTCCATTAGGTCACATTTGCTTATTGTTTGGTAAATAGCAGTTTAATTCAAGTGCTGAGTTGACAGCTTGTCTTCAAAGACAATTTTCCCACCGCAGTGTTTCAGATGCCAGGGTGGCTTTCCAGCATGATGCAATTTCAACTGCCTTTAAAGGGATAATGTTCTCTTTCATTAAAAGGGACGAAGGGCGAAGAGATTCCAAGGGAAAAGAACTGGATTTTCATGTGGATCATCTGAATGCATGACTTGGCAAGACTCTGGATGGAATTCTTTCAGCCAGGTTGGGCCTACTTTGCATAATGGTCCTTCTTGATTTTGGAGTCTGGAAGTTGAAACGTTCCTTTCAATGCCAACAGTACTACATGACATCTGTACTCGGGCAAGGCTAAAGCAGAGAGGGAGAGTTCCATACTATGAGTATAATCCAGCCTGTTAGAATGGGGTATGGTGTAGGAGAAGAAGTGCAGCACTAGGGGAATGGAGTCAAGAGAGGAATCAGTCTGGAGTCATTATGTTGCTACAAACAATCCAAGTCCAGTCCCCCCTTGAATTCCATTGACTCTTATCTGGCACCAATTTAGTGCTGACTGTTAGTTGACTAGATTCTTGTGTATTTAGTTGTCTCAGCTACTAGCTTCCACAGTTTTATTCTAACTTTACTTCTGTAGACCTCACCCTATATTTAAGAGGTTCCTAAGGATGTGGGTGTAAGAGCACTAACATGCCTATCATCCTTGTCACATTTTTATTGTTTTCATTTGGCTCGTGCAAATTTGTAATTTTCATTTGACAAACGTAAATAAAATATAGATACGAGCAATAAATCTTCTTAACTGGAACTTAACGTGTGGTCCTGATTCTTCACACCTGACAATGGGGATTGAAGGAAGCTCCTCTGGTCTACCAAGGCTGGACCTCCTTCTCCTCCCACAAATCCTTCTGCCCTCTCCCATGATAATCAAATCCATGGCTTTGGTAATCTTGTATGTTTCCTGACGGAAAAAGATGTGGGCCATCTGAATCAATTCTATGGTGATGAACATTTCAGCCAAAACTTCAGTAAGCACAGTTCTTTTTTATTTTTATTTTTTGGGGGGGTTTAAAAAATTTAAAATTTAATTTAAAATTTAATAGCTTCATCATTATTGGCTAGCTAGGGTTCCAAACTATGACCTGGATGACTGAGAATCTCCATAGACATTAAGCTTCATGATCATTTCAGTTCCATCAATCAATCCAAATGATGTTTAAATACAACAAAAACAACTTGCTACCTAACTCCGTGCAACTTTTCCCCAAGGTTACTTGCAATCCTTTATTATGCAACTTCCTATGAAATGCACCGTTTTACATCAGTGAAGCTGTAGCTTTCTGAAAACCTAATTTTCGAAATGGTATACAAATTTCCCATTGAAGAAAGATTCATGCTTAGCAAGTTATAGTTAGATCTATAAGACATCTAGGATTATTTCATTCTTCTAATCCAAGCATTGTCCATGTGGATTGAACTATGATATAGCTATAAAAAGCTGTAAAAAAGTGAGCTGTAATAACAGGAAGTGCCACTTTTATTCACACACACAAACATGATTGAGTATACAGAGATTCCTGTCTAGACAAAGCACTAAAGCTTTTATTTCTTCCCCACTTTTTTTTGGGGGGGGGGATTCAGCTTCATGGGCATTTGCATATAAATCATGTATCAATGAAGGAGAATATTTGTAGCTCGGGGCTGAAATGAGGGGTCCTTGGTGCATTCTGAGCTTGCTTATTTTCTTGCAGATATTTCATTACCCTAACTAGGTAACATCATCAGTGCTAGTCAGGAATGAGATTTGCTGTCATCTTCTATTCTGGTGTCTTGCCTGTCTGGGTGGAGTGGGGGGTTTAGGGATTCTTTAGTTGGGCTGTTTACTAATAGCTCTTTGGCATTTCTGATTGGGGGTATTGCTTACTTGAGGTATTAATTACGTGAAGTATTAATACCACTTTACAATGCCTTAGTAAGGCCACACTTGGAATACTGCATCCAGTTTTGGTCACCACGATGTAAAAAAGATGTTGAGACTCTAGAAAGAGTACAGAGAAGAGCAACAAAGATGATTAGGGGACTGGAGGCCAAAGCATATAAGGAAAGGCTGCTT
>NW_015387531.1:250655-268919 GCF_001527695.2 Protobothrops mucrosquamatus | reverse complement strand
AAAGAAGAGGGAGTCAAGCTATTTTCCAAGGCACCTGAGGGCAGGACAAGAAGCAACGGATGGAAACTAATCAAGGAGAGAAGCAACCTAGAACTAAGGAGAAACTTCCTGACAGTTAGAACAATTAACCAGTGGAACAACCTGCCTCCAGAAGTGGTGAATGCTCCAACACTGGAAGTTTTTAAGAAGAGACTGGACAATCATTTGTCTGAAATGGTATAGGGTTTCCTGCCTGAGCAGGGGGTTGGACTCGATGACCTTCAAGGTCCCTTCCAACTTTATTATTATTATTATTATTATTATTATTATTATTATTATTATTATTATTATTATTATTATTATTATTATTATTATTATTATTATTATTATTATTATTCTTGCCAAAATGTCGACAGAATTAGAATCTTAGGAGTGTTACTCATGTGTGGCCAAAGGGCAAAGATTTTTGGAAAGATGTCTTCCATTCATTAAAATGGCTTGGTTGCCTCAATTACACGTTCATGTAAATTCTTTCTTCTTCAATTTCTTCTCCTTCCCAGTTAACCTTTGGTTGCTACCAAGCCAATGTAAATGTGTTACTTAAGCTGCAGTCCCTAATCCTTTAGGTCTGGCTGAGGAATTCTGGGAGTTGAAGTCCACCAGTCTTAAAGTTGCCAAGGTTGAGGACCCCTGCTTTAGGTGACATCCCTAGGACCATAAGATAATTTGGAATTCCCACTCACTGAGTTGGAACTGCAGACAATGGGATGCAATCCCCCTTCATCCTTTTTGTCAGCCTCCAGCTTCCATTTTCAGTGATGTTTGAAACTGCAACGTTTAGAAGAAGGAGAAGGAAAAGTGGTTGAATTAGTCTGGAAAGAGTTGAACAGTTGGGACTGTGGATCTGAAGGAGGCCAAAGAACCTTCAATCAATCTCCACAATCCAGGAGGAAGATTTAGATCATTTAGCTGGTCATTTATTACCTCTTCTCCCACTATCCCAAGTCTGGAAAATGAAAAGATGGAAAAAATACTTCTGCTCTCATTTCTGTCGCATTGTTCTGTAACCGATGAGTCACGGATGATCTTAAGCTGCCAATAAAAGAGCACGATGAGAAAAAAATGTGGAATTGTGCCACCTGTTTACAGAGAAAGGATTCATGAATTTTCCCAACAACTTGATGTCTTTGTTTTCAGCTACTTATTTATCTCCCTCTTTAGTCACCTTCCTCTTCTTCTTTTTTTAAGAAGGAAGGTTGATTTCCTTGTTTACCTGGCCTTATTTTATCGAAGTCTCAGAATGAGTCAAGCTAAGCCAAGAAGTAGCAACTGGACTCATCACTCAATGAATCTTATGGTCCACTGGGACCTTAAACCTAGGTTTTCCCATTCTTTGCCCAAGACTTCATCTGTACCACACTCTCAGAGAAGAATACATCAAGAATCCACAATGGGGAAAAAAACACAAATTGCCTTGAGAGGACCAAAGAGAATATGAAAGCCATCATGGATGTTTCTCTTGGCCAACTCCTAGAACATCATATGCAATGAATTCATTGAAACTAAGCAGCTACCAGTCTCATCACACCTAGCTGCCCTGTATGTTTTTCCACGATGGAAGAAAGCCAGGATATAAACTTTCAAAATGAAATAAATAATTTGTGTGCCATGGGCGCCTTTCTTTGCTGAACCAGTAGTTTTACACTTATCTATAATTTAAAACAAAGCAAGGATTGACAGAATGGCTGATCCAGCAGTTTTCTCCTTCTCCCTGCAAGTCACTGAAAACAAATGTTTTAGTTGACACATAGAAAATTACTGGAGGAACTTGGTATTTTACATGGGTTCCATATTGCAATTTATTCATGTGCATCAGACTTCAGCAGTGTCTAGCATCCAGCTTCATCTCTGATTGTTTATCTTCTGTTGTATTTTTAATCTCCTGCCTTATCTCTCCCATAAAGGTGAAGTTTGCTTTCTCCATGAATATTGTCTTAACATAACCCTGGTATTTTCTTTGTTGTTATCCCACAGATGGGCCAAAAAGGGCCACATTATAAAGGAAGCATCTAGTGATGCTTATGAGACCATCGTTGACTTCACTTATTTCTTTGAACCCATCTCTTGTGAGGTGACAAATGCTCTGGGAAGTACCAACATCAGCAGAACAGTCGATGTATACTGTAAGTATGGCTCAACTGCTGATTTACTAGAACATTGCTCAACACACTTAACACCTTGTGTTGGGTGTAGTGTTTTTTGTTTTTTTTTGCAGGACAAAAGCTGGCCATGGACCAGTTGATGGGGATACATCTTTTGAATGTCTCTTTAAAAACTGAGATAGTCTGACACAAAAATAACGAAGTCAGAAAATGAGACCCATGTGCCAAGGATAATTGATCCTAATAACCATACTTTCCCTAATGTAAGATCTTTCTTGTGAAAGGGCTGGAATAAACATTTCTTTAGCTAAGGCCCTTGGCTACAAAACAAGAAGAATTCATTCAAACCCAATGCTTGAGCTATAATGTTGTTGTTTTTTCATATGTATTGTGATGACTATGTTAAATTTTAGAGGCTGTTCTGTCCTGCATAGAACTTCAATGATTTTTTTTTTATTTCAGTTGGGCCACGCATGATGACGGAACCACAGTCTCTTCTTGTTGATCTTGGATCAGATGCTGTATTTAATTGTGCCTGGATTGGAAACCCATCTCTGACCATCGTTTGGATGAAGAGGGGCTCTGGTGTGGTAAGAATGATGGGCAGCGCTGCTCAAAGTTGGCCAGATGTTTGAGGATAGATTGCAGAGCTCATTGATGCCTTGCTGGTCTACCACTCACCTCATGCATTCTTATTCTTACTCTTTGTGGCAGGGAAAGTCTCCATAACTTATCAAATGCGACTTTTAACATGTAGAGCATTTAAAAAACATTCATCTCCTCTTCTGCGATCTGAAGGGGGAAAGGAAAGCTCCACAGAGACAAGCAGGTTTTGATTCTTTACTGCTAGCATTCCTCCTTCTATGGGAAGGAGAAATTTCATGGTCTAGTCTACAGAATTGATTTTCAAGCTGAGCCACAGGGGACGACAGGGAAGGAAGTCATCCTTAGGATTGGAATACAGAAGTCTATTCTACTCCACCTGGGTTCTCCACTGACCTATGGAGACTTCCTCAACACATAGCGGCCCTGCAAAGTAGACCAGAATGCTGAATAGGTCAAGACTGCCTTGATTGTTACATCTACAGTAAGGCAATTGTGCAAGCCTCAATATGCTTCCTCCTCCTTTGCTTTCTTTTCGTATGAACTGGGGAGGGGCTTGTCTAAAATGTTTTCTGAAGTTATTTTCTTGGCCAGGACTCAAGTCCCTCTTATCTGACAATTGACTTAGTAGCAGCAATTCCTCCTGTCCTGCAAGGGCATTCCTTATTCTCTCTGCAACAGCCTATTTCTCTTCACTGGCTAAATGGATGGAAAGAAAACAGTGTTGTGGTGCTCAAATAGTCCAGCAATGTCCAGCTTTGGTAGGAGTCTTCCTTGAGCAACCAAGCCAAGGAAAGGATGGTATATTGTCCTAATCCAGACTACTAGGCAGTGATAGTCACCCGCCTTGAATGGGAAGGTCTTTATAGTTAAATTAAAAGAAGAGGAAACGTTTGACTATGCAGAGGTCGTGAAGGTTGATTTATGTAACTGGCCTGATACAAATGGAAAGGACCGGTTTCCATGGCGCTCACAGCTCTTGGAGCATTTTCTGCTTGCAAAGGGCAGCTTCACAAAATAGCCCTAATAGAAACTGAACAGTTTCCCATTATGAGCAACATCCAGGTTAACTAAAGGCCAGAGCCTCATTTAATCTCTTTGTGGCAGGTGAAGCTATTGTAAACTATCATTATACATTGCACACTCATTGTGAGCAGCCCAAGCTGAGGCTGAGATTTGCTCTGGATCTTCTTTGCTTGGGATTATGCATGCCCTTGTAATCATTTCACAGTCATAGAATCCAAAGATGTCTTGCACGTCTTAGTGGTTCTGTCTGTCTATCATCTTTCTTTTATCTATCTCCATCCATCTATTCATCCATCCACCCATCCATCTATCCATCCATCAGTATCTATATCATCTATCTATCTATCTATCTATCTATCTATCTATCTATCTATCTATCTATCATCTATCTATCTATCTATCTATCTATCTATCTTCAATACAGAGCAGTTGTATTCCCTTAAAAATAATGTCTTTTGATGGAGACAGTCTGCACAGGAGCAGCTATTTTACACTATAATCAAGTGCTGGAAAAGCATGAATATATTTATCAGCTTCAGTCAAGAATAGATGGAATCCAGAATTTCACTCTTCTTTTATAAATAAACTGGCATATTAATAGACGTCCTTCAGCAGGATTAAATTTATGTCCTTTCTCAGCAATAGAACTCTTCTTCTGTATATGCAGTGCCCAAAAGAATGGTGGCTAGCAACCAAATCATTCCCAAAGGCAATCTGAAGCCTCTATGGTCAATGTGCATTATTGCAACAAGGATGCCATTGAACAAGAACTCTGAAAAATCCTCACCACATTACATATATTTGGATGCATAGACGCATGATACAGATCTGAATACAGTATCACTGTATGAAACCTGCCCAGTGGTGGGATTCAAATATGGGAACAACCAGTTCTCTGTGTGGATGCCGCTTCCAGAAGTCCATTCTGGGCCTGGGTAACAAAGAATTAGCTACAGGTCCTGCCGAAGTGGTGCAAACTGGCTGAATCCCACCACTGGACCTGTCCCTCCCCCTCTATTCCCACAATGCTCACACCTACAAGGGTCAGCCTTAATGCGCGTGATGGACTCTGCTGCATTCTCAATATAGAAACCCATTTCGGTCAGCACCTAGGGAATGGTGGAAAGGGGTATATGGTCCTTCACATTGAGCCCCTCCCATTGTCTCTGCCACCACTGCTGGCCCTAGGCCTATCTGTGCTCATGAACAGATTGCTTTGTACGAGTTTCACTCTGAGCATCTAAAAAAAAAAAAACCAAACCAAGCCAAAACATGCTTTAAGTTGCAATACTTTCCCAGTCTCGCTGGTTTTGATGTAGGATGCCTCTGCAATATCTTTTCACTACCGCTGAAGGCCTTTATGTGTTTTACTAAATATCAGTGTAAACTCCCCATCTGTGCAGCAGAGTTGGCTCTAAGATCAGACACTCAACGGTGCCAAATGGAAAACATGCTGGGTTGTATTTACAGAGCAAACACATACCAGAAAGGCAAAAGGAACCAGGCCCAAAGGGACGCCGTCCAAATTTCCACCGGAGAAAGAAAGCAGATGCTCCAGCTTGCTCTACGCAGATAGGTGAAGGGAGACCATCACCCAGTATGCAGCTCCCAGCATAAGCACTTAATGCCTGTCTATTTCAGCTGCAGATCGGTCCTGACAGCTCCAGTTGTACAGATTAGGAAATTAGCTATTGCAACTTCCATAAGCAATTAGAAGAAGTTGACTCTTAAAGGGCATATTTGTTTTAGACTCATCATATTTCCAAATATCACAGGAGTTCGCATTTTGCTGACTGGGCTGCACGAAAATTCCCTACTTCAGCATTTAAGAACTTTTAATAAAATGGTTGATTGCACCAGTGTGGGTTATAGGGCACGATGCCTAGTAGTGCAGATGCCAAAAGGGCCAAAGGAGCTGGAACAGGATCAGGGCTGTATGACACGGAGCTGATTTTCATGATACTTTTGTAATAGGGTGGCTGTGACCTCAAAATAGCAATTCCTCTGCCTGGAAATACAACGGAGAATTTTTAGACATTAGCTAGGATACAATCCAGCTCTTGAAAATGAAATGTTCATCAAGACATTAGCTTTAGGGATTTGGCCGTCTCTGCTCTATCTAAAAAAAATAGCGAGGAGTACAATTCTCAATTAAAAGTTGCAAATTCAAAGATGCTTCCTTCTTCCTTACGAACTTTTTATTTCACTTCCCCAAGCTGGCTGGGTTGTCCATTGATGGGGATAACCCTCCAAAATTCTCAGGTTTACCATATTTTCCGGCGTATAAGATGACTGGGCGTATAAGACGACCCCCAACTTTTCCAGTTAAAATATAGAGTTTGAGCGAGGGGGGGGGGAGAGAAAACTTGATTTAATTTAATTTAATTTAATAATTTAATTTATATACCGCCCTTCTCCCGTAGGACTCAGGGCGGTGCACAGCATATTAAAACAGATACAAACAAAATACATCAAAAAACAAAAAACCCCATAAAACCAAATTAAAAGCCAAATATTGGAAGCTGTGTGTCAATTAAAATTTTCTTAAAATCATCCCTACCTAAAANGGCCGACGGCACCCTGAGGAGGCCCGCTCTGTGGGAGCGTACCGGTCTATGGGAGGGAATCTGTGGCAGAAGGCGGTCTCGGAGGTAGCCAGGTCCAATGCCATGGAGCGCTTTAAAGGTGGTAACTAACACCTTAAAGCGCACCCGGAAGACCACTGGTAGCCAGTGCAGCTCGCGCAGCAGCGGTGTCACATGGGAGTAATATGCCAAACCACATGTGTAAAGGAATAAAATAGAATACCCGTATTTTCCGCCGTATAAGATGACTGGGCGTATAAGACGACCCCTGACTTTTGAGAAGATTTTCAGGGTTTAGAAAGTCGTCTTATACGCCGGAAAATACGGTATATTAGCTGCTGAGCATTTTAGTTTCATTTCTTATCATTTATCCAGTTTCT
This sequence comes from Protobothrops mucrosquamatus, assembly GCF_001527695.2. Classification (NCBI taxonomy): domain Eukaryota; kingdom Metazoa; phylum Chordata; class Lepidosauria; order Squamata; family Viperidae; genus Protobothrops; species Protobothrops mucrosquamatus. Next base: position 262,184 of record NW_015387531.1, on the reverse strand, counting down.
CAGGGAAGGAAGAAAAGGGGCTGAGAATATTTGGATCATCCATGATATGAAGAAGTCCTAATAAGAGCCGAACCTGTCCAGAAATTGCAAAAGATTAAAATGTCTCCTGCATGAAAAGAAGGGGGAATAGAAAGGGAAATCACGACTCACTGAAATACTGAAGAAGGGCACTCCAATAAAATATTTTATTATACAGATAGTCCTTAACTTATGAACACCATTGAGCCCAAAGTCTCTATTGACAAGTGAGACATTTGTTGAGTGAATTTTGCCCCATTGTATGACCTTTCTTGCCAAAGTTGTTAAGTCAATCACTGCAGCGGTTAAGTTAGTAACATGGTTGTTAAAAGAATCTGGCTTCCCCATTGACTTTGCTTGTCAGAAGGTTGCAAAAGGGGATCACATGACCCTGGGACACTGCAACCTTCATAAATATGAAGTAGTTGGCAAGCATCCAAATTTTGATCACATGAGCATGGGGCTGCTGCAACGGTCATAAGCGTGCGAAACGGTCAAAAGTCACTTTTTTTTCCAGTGATGTTGTAACTTCAAACGATCACTAAATGAACTGTTGTAAGTCAAAGACTACCTGTATATAAAGCCTTGGCTATTCCAAGCCATTAAATCCTTAGCCAGCTTTCTGTCGGAATGAAGCTTGGGATCAGCATTGGGATGCTGCTAACAGAGGTTAACACTTGGATGCAGCTGTCTGAATGGTTAGAGAAACTAGAAAGAGGTAGAGACAGATGGGGCAAACTAGAAGGGAGCTAGGTAGTACTGTGAAGGCCTAGCCAGAAGAAGACACATACTAGGCAACAGATGGCAAACTAAGATGGGAAGATAACACAAGATGAAGGACTACCTTTCTACGCCAGAAGCTCATTTTCAGGTGCCTCTGATATTGCCTAACTGGCTGGACTACTTAGTGGTTGGTTCCCATGCTTGGCCAAGACACAATGTGGTTCATTTACTTGTTTGTAGAACCATATCAGGATATGAATGAATGCCCATGGATTGCTTGCGATTTGTAAACCATCATTTCTGGAGTAGGGTGATGTGTGCCTGATACATTATGTTTAAAACAAACTATGACTTAGCACAATGTCTGGATCCAGCTGTTTCATTCTTGAAAATTGAGATGGCATGCTTGCCTTCTTGGTTTCAAATCTATCCCCTGGAACAAATTCTCTCTTTTTTTCCTCCAGGTCCTGAGCAATGAGAACACACTAACATTAAAAAACGTGCGTCAAGAAGATGCTGGGAAATACGTCTGCCGTGCCGTGGTTCCACGTGTGGGTGCAGGAGAGAGAGAAGTGTCTTTGACCGTCAACGGTACTTACCATTTACTGTCATTCCTCTGGATCAGGGGCGGGCAATTATAGCAACTTTATGAACTGTGGACTTCAACTCCCAGAATTCCTGAGCCAGGCATAGTTGGCTCAGGAATTCTGGGAGTTGAAGTCCACAGGTCGTAAAGTTGCCATAGTGGCCCACCCCTGCTCTGGATGGTTATTTTTCCTGTTCAGTGTATGGTTATTAAACTAAACCTTAGTTCCTCGTGGCAAAGATACACAACATTCAAAGGCCAAGAGCTTCGTTGAGATTGTCAACAGGAAGTCACACTCCAATAGCTTGAGCCAGTATTAAGATTCAGAGCTGTTATGAACTAGCTTTGATTTGATACCATGAATATCATTTATCCCATGAATTTGATAATTCTCATATTCCAAAGTACAAATCAAGGGAAATTTTTGGGACCATGCCAAAACGTGGAGAGCAGGGGACACAACTGGCCTTGGGCTTCAGGTTTGCAACAGTGTCTTTTGGACTTATATTTATGTTCTTATTGATTCTGGGAAAACATGCTGTTTTATCTCAGGCCATAAATTGACATAGCCAGCAGGCTAAAAGGTATAGGATAGAAAACACCCCAGCTCCTGATTCTCTCCCTCTGCTACTCTGATTCTCTCCCTCTCCCTCTGCTACTCCATGCTTATCTTTGGAGTGGAGACAAAATATAATGTCACTCTTTTTTTCCCTCTCTCTCTCTCTCCCCCTGAAGGATGTATATTACCTTCCACGCAAGAAACCCCCGGTCAAAATTCATTGGCTGGTCTGGATTGCATTTAATTTTGAATGCAGAGCTGGTTGTAAGGAGGCAGCATAGAAAGCTAAGCTAGGCCATCCGTTAAAAACAAACAAATAAATAAATAAATCCCTTTGCCTCCCCTGCTCCATCTCTTATCTCAGGCTGACTTTTCCCTGTTGGTTGCTGCGGTTTAATTAGAATTTAAATACCTTGTAGAAAACAAAGTGATACATTTGATGAAAACAAAGAAGTTGCTCCTTTCCCCACACCTTTGTTCCCAACACAATCACACCTCTCCTTCCCCCCCCCACCCTCGAATTAAAAAGAAATAAATTATGAAAGCCTTGTTTTTAAAGAAACTTACTTGATCCTGAGGAGTAAATCTTTCACAGAGGAAAGTGATAAGGGGCTGAATAAAGCACAGAATTATCTCCTCTGGCTTTCTTCTATTTTCAGAATTACCTAGAAGATGCTTCAATAACCCTGTCCCCACCAAAAAAAATAAGGGGAAAAAAGAGAGCAAAGAGGGGGAAATAGCCCACTGACCTTCATTATTACCTATCAGTAGTTTATTAGACCGCATTGCTAGGTTACCGTTTTTGTAGTGCCCAATGGCAGGAGGTCACCTAGGATGAAAACTGGTTCCAAAGAGGCTGCAGTCTTTCTTTGCTAGACAAGAAAGAGAACAGAAGGGGAGAAGTCACTACAAATAAAGAGTACAAGGTTAGGTGGGAATCACACAACCAAGTAGAAAAATAACTTGTCCATTTTGGTTAGGCTCAACTGAATATTTTGCTAGCCATCTGTTGGTTTCAGTTGACTCAGTTGATCCTGATAAAACTCCATATGTGTTTTGCTGGACAGTTTTTCCAAGTGTGCAGCTTGGTACAAACCTTGGAAGAAATGCTTGCAAGTACACGTATGGACTGTCTACTTTTTTGCACCTTTCACCCAAGAAGTGTGTTTTACTACAACATGTTTCATTTCTATAATGCATATTTTTCTGTGCCTTTCTTTTCATACCTAAATAAATCGGGCATTTCTTTTGAGAATGATAGAACCATGATTGCTTCCACCTGCATGGATGCAACCAAGTTACTTTAGCGGAGGTCACGTTTGCTAATTGAGAAGATGTTGTGATGGGCAAAGTTTTTGTTTAACCAATGATTTGTGTGGAAAGGATCAGAATTGTCTGGCAGGTTTTTGCTGGGGAGACATTTTGGCTTTGCTTTTTTTTGGCAAGTTTCCATTTTCAACCTATATAAAGGCTGCCTTCAGAAACCGTGGGTGCTCCATCATTGGAGATTTTTAAGAAGAGACTGGACTGTCACTTATCTGAAATGGTATAGGTTCTCCTGCTTGAGCAGGGGGCTGGACTAGAAGACCTCCAAGGTCCCTTCCAATTCTATTCTATTCTATTCTATTCTATTCTATTCTATTCGCTAGCCTAAGGTTTACCCAAAAATTTATATTATGTTTATTATTAAATGCTGGTAGCAAAATTAAGCAGCATAATGAAAGACCCACTTTGAAGACTTCAGGCATGGGGTTGGATGCTGGAAATGGCTGCATAATTTCTGATTGTCCATCCTTCCTTTAAAGAATGAAGAGATGGCTTCTCTCAATGACAAGGCCCATGCTTTGAATGCAGTCCATCACATCAGTCAAGATATTATTGGTGCTAAACTTGGGATACATCAAGAACAAAAATCTCACATAGGCCAAATTTCACATAGCTTATTGACGTCCTGAAACTCACCCTTAGTCTTAAGCCCATATGGCACCCTGAATTCAAAATGTTTGTATATATTGTTAAAAAAACAACCCCAGATACCATCAAGTCCTCATAAATCAGCCCATGAAGCCATTAGGATCCACAATTTAACTTTTGTCCACCGCGGCTAGTTCAAGAAGAAACTTCACTCTTGTGCAGTTCCAAAGTGTTGTTTCTTTTCTTCTCCGCCCCCTTTCTGCAAACAACAAAGGGCCTTTAATCCTTCTCCTTTATCCCCATCAATTAGGATTGCCCATTGCCTTTATATGTGTAAGAAAATCCTTTTCCCAGATGGAAATAAAGCAAATCTTGACATCTTATAAGAAATCCATTTTGATGCAAGCTTTTGCCAATCCAATCCAGATAAACAGTGCAGGGGGCAGAGGGGGGGGGACCCTTGATATTTGCCAGTTGTGTAAGAAAGATATTATTGTGCGCTGCCCAAATGTAATAATGATAAATGAGTATTGCCAGGAAGGATAGCTATAAACACAGTTTGCTTCCCACTGATAATTCTTCCCCTGTTTATATCCCCCATGTTAGACAGTGATGTTAATAAAGGAAACCCCACAAACGATCCAGGTTAATGCACGGAGGGAAGAAAAAATAAGAATTGCTCCAGCAGTACAGAAGCAAGAATAGAAGAAGCAGAAATAATATCAGTTTACCTACAAACATCTCTGACTTTATTCAATGCATGTAAAATCCATTTCCAGTAAGCAGAAGTAAAGCAGCTCAGGGCAAAGGTGTTGTTTTCTTCCACTCTGGAGGATTGTGGGTTTTTGTGTGTGGGGGTTTTTTTTTATCAGGGGCTCTGTTAGTCTTTTGTCTATATTGATTGACATTGGAGACTTAGTTAATTGAATACCTCGCTGTACAGCAGACATGTCAAACACAAGGCCCGGGGGCCGGATGCGGCCCGCGAAGTGATTTCATGTGGCCCGCGAAGCCATCCTGGAAACAGTGAGGGAACGGCCCCCTCTGCCTTGGCCCTGGCCCAGGCCGGCCAGGAGCCCATGTACAATGTTTTGGTGGCCATCTATGCTGAAATGCATTCAGTCTTAGCTCCATAAGCCCCCCCCCCCCGCATGACCTGAGAGGAACAGTGAGGCTCCTCCAGTGGACCATGCCTTGGCACTTGCCCTGGTCCCACCCCCTTCTGCCAGAGACCCTCAGATCTGTCTCACTCCTGCCCAGACCCCCATAGGCACCCTTGACGTGAATGATGTAGAGCTGACCACACCCACCCAGTAGGCCACACCCACTCCATCCACACCCACCCAGTAGGCCACACCCACCCTGGCCACACCCACCTAGCCCCCCCCGAGGGCAACCGCAATGCTGATGCGGCCCTCAATGAAATTGAGTTTGACACCCCTGCTGTACAGCATCTTTACCAAAACAGTTCATGGCATGTTCTTTCAGCCTAAGCATCCATACTCCAGGATCCCCCTTTCAAGCAAGACAGTTGTGTGATAAGAACATATTGGCTCTCAGATGTGCAGGGAACAAGGAAATTAAAGCTCTGTTCAGCTCTTCTCCTCATACATGTCAGCCCTCAACTCCAGGCAGGAGAGGAGAAATTAGCATGCTAAGCTGGCCTTCTCATTTCAACACTCCTAGGTTTCTAAACTCTCCAAAAAGAGAAATTCCATGGATTGAGAAGACTTTCAGTGGCAAACGAATGTTTCCCTGTTTTGCTTATTAGAACATGTGGAACACATTTTGCATATTAGGAGATATGGAACCTTTTGCATATAGTAATAGAACAACTGCCTAGATTTCATTCATAAATCTATACCATGAAAGTGTCATGGTTCCAACAGATGAAACTCTTCAAAAGAACATTATGGGAGTGTCAGTTTAACTAGTGATTAAGGTGCTGCCCTAAAAACTGGGAGATTGTGAGTTCTAGTCCTGCCTTAGGCATGAAAGCCAGCCAAGTGACTTTGGGCCAATCATTCTTTCTTAGCCCAACCAATTTCATAGGGTTGTTATTGTGGGGAAAAAGAGAAGGAGCAAGGAGTATTATGTATGTTTGCTGCCTTGAGTTACTTATAAAATAATAAAGGCAGGATAAAATATATATATAGTAAATAAATAAATAGGAACCGACTGTCTATCCTTCCTTAATAGATGTCTTTTATGATAGGGAAAGCATAAACTAGCAGCAGTAAAATACAGGTAGGCAACAAATGAAAACCCATTATGTCTATTGGGTACAAATAAATTCAACAGTATATTATTTTAATGCAGGCTTCCTTCATTTCACCTGTTCAAGCCAGTCTACATGTTTAAAACTCACCTTTTAAAATCTGCCCTTTAAATATTTCTGCTGCCATTATTGATGTGATTGGGATTAACTCCTGTTTTTCATTCAGGAGCTGAAGTCTGAACTGAATTTTAAAAACTTCACCAAAAGGGGCATATATATTAGAGAAAATAATGGAACATTCGTTATGTCAGTAAACACTTGATAGCAAAGTGCACACAAATCATAGTAAGAATGTTTATACAAACACACCCACTCATATGTCTATGGAGATTCTCAGTCATCCAGGCCATGGTTATCCCAAAGGTGCTTTTTCAAGAGGAAACTGGACTTCCTTTGTTTTTCCTTGAAGTCCTTTCGCTTCTCATCCAAGAAGCTTCAAGTGGCCTCAACAGCTCTCTAAAAGAATGCAAATGACCAGCTGTCTGCAAGGAATATAAATCCTTCCATTCCCTGCCATCCAGTCAGAGCTGAAGAAGCTTCTTGGATGAGAAGCAAAACGTCTTCAAAGAAAAACAAGAAAGTCCAGTTGCCTCCTGAAAAAAGCATATTTTGGACACGCATACATATATATCCAAATACATGTAGAAATGGGATGAAGGAGAATTAAGGCTGGAAAATTGGGAAAACCAAAAGAAATCAACATTCATTTATCCTAACTGGATATTTTATTTTTTATTTTTTATTTTTTTTTTTTTGGGGGGGGGGGAAATCTGTGGATGAGACAAACACTTTTTTTTAATCATCTCTAGTGCAGGGGTCCCCAACTCCCGGTCTATGGACCGGCACCGGTCCACAGCATGCCAGCAACCGGGTTGCACAAGCAAGCCAAGCTCCATCCTCAGGATGCAGGCAGTATTCAAAACTACAACCCCTCTTGTCTGTGGAAAAACCTTTCTCCATGGCACTGGTCCCTGGTGCCCAAAAGGTTGGGGACCTCTGCTCTAGTGTGTCTTGGGTTATCAGCCTTGTACTGGTGGTTTTTGTTTTTTTTTTGAAGTTTAAGAGCAGAGGTCCCCAACCTTTTGGGTACCAGGGACCGGTTCCATGGAGAGAAGTGTATCCATGGACCGGAGGGGGCGTGGTTTCATGTACTGCGTGCATCCCATGGATGGGGCTTTGCTTCTTTGTGCAGACCGGTTGCTGGCGTGCCGTGGCCTGGTACCAGTCCATGGACCGGGGATTGGGGACCCTGTTTTAGAGGATCAGAAATGAGACCTCAGCCTTCAATTCTTCTTGGAATGCATGATGGCATATTTGCTGGTCTGCAAGGCACTAAATTACCTCCATTTTTTTAAAAAAAAAAAAAAAGTTCAAACTGTTTGAAATCTTTGGGTGCCTATGCTGCACAATACACTTGATCACTGAAAAGCCCCAACAGCTGAAATTCCCATGACAACCACACTTCAAAATGACTGTTGTGTGAAAGAAATAACAAAATCCGAACACACATCTGCCATGTGAATGCGTGGCATGATGATAAGAAATGGAGCAGAACTGTCCACCTCCCTCACCTCCCGCTGCATTTAACTGGGACAGATTCTTGTCTGAATAAAAAAAAAGTTATTGAATAAAAGGAATGTTTCTCTCTAAAAGACAAGCAACGGCTTCAAAAGAAGTAATATCATTCATTTATGCCTTTCCTTCCAGGGTTATGTTTTGGCCTTCATTTGATTTCAGAAAGGCCCTGGAGTCACAAATCTGCCACTCTTTTTTTTTTTTTAGGTTTGTTTTGTGAGGTGTTTTTTTTTTTCCCCCTTCTTCTTCTTCCTGCTTCTGGGCTGTACAAATAAATTGGCAGCAAAGTCCTAAAAATAACGGCAACCAATTGTGCCACCATTTATATCCATGGCAACACTGTCTGAAGGCTTCAGCTGCCTGGAGATGGCCTACTGCTCGGCATCAAATGCCAAGCGACAAAGAGATTGGCAGCTTTCACAAGCTGATTCTGCCCACTGGGGCATGAGACGCCAGTTCCTGAATTGCAAAAAGTCTATTTTTCTCCCCCAGGGCATTGCTGAGCTGTTCTTTTTTTTTTTTTAAATGAGAATTAACCCCTGGTCATGTTTTCTGATCATCCCTCGTAAAGGCAAGATGTTTAATGGTGCAGTGATCCCACTAACCTGTTGCTTTTCCTTTTGCTTCTTCTTCACCTTTGCCCCCTTCATGGGGTGGGCTGCAAAATGAAAACAAAGAACAGCTCAAATTAGGCTTCAAGGTGAGACCCTAACTCAGGGGGTCTTCAAACGTGGCCCTTTTATGACTTATGGGCTTCAACTCCCAGAATTCCTCAGCCAGCGTGACTGGCTGAGGAATTCTGGGAGTTGAAGTCCACAAGTCATAAAAGGGCCATGTTTGAAGACCTCTGCCCTAACTCAATCACGGTGATGTTAGAACAATTACCCAGTGGAACAACCTGCCTCCAGAAGCGGTGAATGCTCCAACACTGGAAGTTTTTAAGAAGAGACTGGACAGCCATTTGTCTGAAATGGTATAGGGTTTCCTGCCTGAGCAGGGAGTTGGACTAGATGACCTCCAAGGTCCCTTCCAACTTTAGTAGTAGTAGTAGTAGTAGTAGTAGTAGTAGTAGTATGTTACTAGGGTTAATAACTCAATAACTGAGTTCCACCCAACTTTAAAAGATGCATGTGGGCCGTTTTCAAGGTGAAGCTGGTAGAGATGCTTCAGCTTTCTCGTAGGGGGGGTCTCATGGGATCTTTTGGCAGCTCTTGCATCTACAGAAGGAATGTCTTCGTCCCTTTTGGATGTCAATATTGCACACCAGTAGGGAGATAAAGCTGTCTAAAGAATAGAAAGCAGAATAACCGAATTGGCAGAGATCCTGGAGGTCTTCTAGTCTAGTCCAACCCCTTGATCAACAGGAGCCCTATACAATTCTGGACAAATGGCTTTCCCGTCTCTTCTTAAAAACCTCCAGTGATGGAGCACTCATAACTTCTGTTGGCAAGCCTTCAGAAATCGTGGGCGTTCCATCACTGGAGATTTTTAAGAAGAGACTGGACAGTCACTTGTTTGAAATAGTATAGGTTTGCCTGCTCAACTAGAAGACCTCCAAGGTCCCTTCTAGATTTCTATTCTATTCTATTCTATTCTATTCTATTCTATTCTATTCTATTCTATTCTATTCTATTCTATTCTGTCCCTACTCTACTCTACTCTACTCTACTCTACTCTATTCCATCCTATCCCGTTCCACTGATTAATTGTTTTCACTTTCAGGAAATTTCTCCCTTGGTCTAGGTTAGATCTTTCTTTGATAGTCTTCCATCCATTCCTGTTTGTCCTGCCCTCAGGCACTTTGGAGAATAGGTTCACACACACACACACACACACACACACACACACACCCTTTCTCTATGACAGCCCTCAAATATTGGAAGACCATTCTCATGTCTTCCCTAATCCTTCTCTTCATTAGACTAAACACATCCCGTTCCTGTGATCATTCATCCTATGTTTTAGCCTCCAGTCTCCTAATCATCTTTGTTGCTCTTCTCTGCACTCTTTCCAGAGTCTCAACATCTTTTTTGCATCATAGTGACCAAAACTGGACTTCGTATTCCAAGTGTGGGCTTGCCAGTGCGATGGTACTAGCACAAGATTATGCCACTCCTTTTGAATTCAGTTCATCCTTGTACAAAGAAACCAGAGGCTAAAATGAATGTTGAGATTGTATCTCAAATTAAGATTGAGGAAATAAGTATAAGTAGACAGTTGAGCCCAAATTTCTGTTGTTAAGGGAGATGTTTGTGAAGTGAATTTTGCCCCATTTTACGACTTTTCTTGCTACAGTTGTTAAGTGAATCACTGCAGTTGATAAGTTAGTAACCCAGTTTTTAAACAAACCTGGCTTCCCCATTGACTTTGCTAGTGGGAAAGTCGCAAAGGGTGATCCCATAACCTTGGGACAAAGCAACGGTCATAACTAAGAACCAGCTGCCAACTATCTGAATTTGGATCACATGATCATGAAGATGTTGCAAAGGTCATAACTGTGAAAAACAGCCATCAGCCACATTTTTCAGTGCAGTTGTAACTTTGAATGATAACTAAATGAGCTGTTGTTAGTCGAGGACTATCTGTACAAGAACATTGTTTAGTTCCTCAGGATATCAAGCCAGCTTGGAAGAAAATATTTGAAAGAGAGTTTTGTTAATCCTAGAAGAACTATCTTCTAAAAAAAAACACATAAAGCTATTTCTTAGTCTCCGTTGTCCGTTGTAGTTTGAATCCCTGGCCTTGGTTAGGTGGGGCAAAGCAAAGATGTGTGTGAGGATTCAGAATGGGGGATAGGAATTTATTTAGAATAGAATAGAGCTGGAAGAGACCATGGAGGTCTTCTAGTCCAGCTCCTTGCTCAAACAGGAGAACCTATACTGTCTCAGACAGGTGAATGTCTAGTCTCTTCTTAAAAACTCCAGTAATGGAGCGCCCATGTTTTCTGCTGGCAAGCTGTTCCACTGGTTGATTGTCCTCACTGTCAGGAAGTTTCTCCTTAATTTCAGGTTGCTCTTCTCTTTGATCAGTTTCCAACCATTGTTTCTCGTCCTTCCTTCTGGTGCTCTGGTGAACAAAGTGGCAGCCCCTCAGATACTGGAACACTGCTCTCATGTCTCCCCTATTTCTTCTTTTCTTTAGACTAGCCAAACCCAAGTCCTATAGCCATTCTTCATATGTTTTAGTCTCCAGGCCTTTGATCGTCTTAGTTGCTCTTCTCTGAATTTTTTCCAGACTCTCAACATCTTTTTTGTGATATGGTGACCAAAATTGGCTGCAATTGTGAGGGAGGTGATTGTGATTTGTGTAATAAACAAGGCTGTCTTCCAAATTCTGGAAGGAAATGGGAGTTAAGTTAAGCCAATCCCTTTGACTGCCTATACTTAGCCCCTAAACGTTGTAATCTATCATAACATTAGCTGAATGTTGCATGTAGAATCTACATGGGAACACTGAAATTACTGCAGTCATCAGTTGATTAGGGAATGGAGTTTTAGAAATTAAGCACCGAGAATGCACTCACAGAGATACACCCCTACCTAATCCTCTGTTTGCTTATTCCATTTTAATTGCTAATGCTTCTTATTAAGAATCAGACCTGGCCCTTTGGTTTGCCCATGTTAGATTGCCCTGCTGGTTAAGGAGAAGATGGAAGGTTTTTTGTATTGTGCTGTAGCGCCCTCTGCTGGTTACCTTGGCTTTATCTACCCTTTCAGCGGATTTAAAAGAAGGGAAGAGCCTAAATTTAGAATCCCAATTTTGTCTAAGCTGCTTCAACCCAAGAATAAAACACATAATTGGCAGGAAGAATTGACAGGTTGGCTTCAGTTGCCTTGCGTGGCATACCTTCAAACGGAATTGTAAAGTTAAAAAAAA